>NC_056744.1:1130883710-1130948710 GCF_019279795.1 Protopterus annectens | reverse complement strand
CCAGAAACTAGCATCTCTGTGTTAAAAATACATATCTCTCAGATGTGTAGTTGCTAGGAAGTCATAAAGCAATACAACAGTTTACATTTTAAAACCAGTAATTACTTTTCTCCAAGCCAATAGAAAGAAACTTCTAGGTCTAGACAGCCTGTCTCCTTGCTGCATTAACTAACTTTTATAGTACATTGTAAAGCACTTAATTGAAACTTATTTTCTTGAAGTTTTGTAAGTTAGTCTTCTATGTTCCAGCAAGGTATGCTGTGGTTACATTCTTGAAGGTCAGTACATAACATACCGTTCTGTATAAATCATATCAATATTTACAAATGACAGAGAATTATTTACAAAATTCCAGATAGCTAGGCTGGCAGTGTAACAGCCCCCACCCCATTTGTGTCAATACCATCCATGTTGCCACCCCTATATTCCTTTTTCTGCTCACACCTTTCCCTTGCTGTCTTTTCTTTTCTTTTGTTCTACTTGAAAATATAAAAAAAATGGAAATCTGTCCCACCAAAAAATGGCTGTAACTAAAGAAATTATTATTTTGTGCTGGGACACAGGATCTGAATTACTTTGACATAGCAAGGCCTTAAGTTTAATTCTATATGTTGCTAGAAAAGCAATTACTAGAAAATCAAAATCAGAATCTAAACCAACTGTATTTGAAGTATTGCATATTGTAAACAATATAAAAGAACTGGAAACTGGATTTTAGAAAAGGGAAGGAGTACATTGCATAGAAATAAATGGGATTTGTGTGAACAATACATGCAAAATGATTCTCAGGAGGAGGACTAAATGAGAGCTGTTGCAAAGAAAAACATATATGTAATGTGAAAATTATGTAAATGAAAAAATGTTAATATGGTTTGTTTTCCTTTCTGTAAATGTATGTGTGCCCATCTCTTAAGTGATAATGTAATAAAATTGTTAAATATATATATATATATATATATATATATAAGTCTATTTTAGTTCAGTGAACAATCAGATGATCGAACGCTGTTAGTTTGAACACTAAGTGTCGAACTGGTAAAATAGCAAATGGCCGGAACAGCAATTTATTTCCCAGGGAAAGAAATCGCTGAGCTGTCTGTCTGGGTTGTGCCATTTCCTCCACTGTAGTGCAATCTTGGAGTTGGTATATTTAAGTAGGGGTGTGTGGGGGGCACAGCCCCCCACATGGAGGGGTGCCACTTTAGTGGTTTTTTTTGGGACAGAGATTTTTTCCCTGGGGGGGAAAAAAATCACTGTTCTGGTTGTTCGTTATTTTGTGTATTTGAGATTTAGGGGTCGATATAACAACGTTCGATCATCTGATTGCTCATTGTTATAATATAGACCCTATATATTTATATATATATATATATATATATATATATATATATATATATATATATATATATATATATATATATATATATATATATATGTGTGTGTGTGTGTGTGTGTATATATATATATATATATATATATATATATATATATATATATATATATATATATATATATATATATATATATATATATATATCTATATATATATATATATATATATATATATATATATATATATATATATATATACCCACAGCACTCTACTTTCCCCTTAGCCATTTGCATGTTCTTCTGCTTCCTCTTTTCTCTGTGTCACTTGTACCTATTTCCTTACATTTTTATCCATATAAAAGCAGTAGGCAGTTTGTTGTATAGCTATTAGCTGGTCCATCAGCTATGTTTGTCTTAAGAACACTGTTACTCATTTTAAGCTGCGTCACTGCTAGCATGCTGTATGCACACTATTGGGCTAATAGAGTAGCACAACTACTTGTGCTTAGTTTTAACCAGTGCATTCCTTACTTATTCCCAGCCTGTTACACAATGTCATCCCTACTGCATAGCTTATCAGCTGTGGCCTACATTGCAGCACTTCATCTGTATTAGTTGGCTCATACACAGCCACCTTAGGGATTTTTTTGAATCTGGACCCATCGCTAGGATGTCTTTATTTTTTAAATTGCATTGAAAATAACAATATTTATCATTTAATAATGTCTCTGATTTGCAATTATAACAACTGTAATATTGATACTTATCTTTTTTTTTTTTTGGTTGCCTACATCGTTATTCTTTAAGTTATAATTTTCTATTTCAAATTATTGTGCTTAATTATGCAGAGTTAAACCCTAATAATTTTTGTGATTGGTATGCTCAGCATGCAATCTACTTTTCATAGCTTGTGCAAGCATTTGTTTGAAACTTTATATTTATTGAAGTATGGGAACTGTGGTATCTGCGATGTTTCAGAAGACAGTGACGGATGTCATCAGAATTAGTGACAGACTAATGGCAATCAAACTCCAGCCTTATGATAGGGCGGTATTCATAATCTCAGCCTATGCCCCACAGCAGGGTTGTAATAGTGAGGAAAAGTATGCATTCAGACAGTAGTTGTAGGACTTGCTAGGTAAATCAGTACAGCATGAATTGGTGTTGATAACTGGTGACCTGAATGCACATATAGGTACAGACACAACAGGATATGAGGAATGCCTTGTTCCACATAGTGGGCAACAGGAATAAAGAAGGAAGGAGAGGCCATTCTAGACTTCTGTCTAGCAAATGGCTTGATAGTAGCCAACACATAATTCAGAAAGAGAGACAGTCACAAGATCAAACACAAGAGTGGCCAACATGCAAATCAGGTATACTTCCTCCTAGTAAGGAAAGGGCACTGGTGTAGAATCAGTGATTGCAAGGTCATCCCCAATGAAACAGTTGACCTACAACATAAACAAATGGTTGCCATAATCAGCTGGAAGCCATAGTCAGAGAAGGCTCTAAGGTCATTAGAGAGCAGGCTGAAGACCTGGAAGTTGACTGGAGGGAAAGGACAACAGTTCAAGGAATTTCTCAGGCCTCTAGCATCTCAAGAAGAAGTGGAAATAGGTGGAGTTGAAGAAGAATGGCAACACCTCAAAACAGCATGTGTGAGGACTACAGAGCAGATGTGTTACCATGCCAGGTATGGAAGTAAGGTATATAAGGAAAGCTGGTGGTGGAATGCAGAAGTCAAGGAAGTCATTAAAAGAAAGAAGGCATGCAGGAAAAAATGGGAGACAGAAAAGATGGACCAGGCTAGGAAGGAATACTGGCTGGCTAACAAAGAAGCTAAGAAAGGAGTTGCAATAGCAAAGGACAAGCCATCAGAGACACTGTGCCAGGTTCTGGAAAGTAAGTCAGTGGACAGCACAAAGAAACTATATCAAGTTGTAAGGCAAAGATAGAAAGATAAAGAAGATAGACAGACACCCTTCATAAGGGATGACAGCAGTAACTTGCTCACCAGTCCACAGGACATCAAAGGCAAATGAAAGAAGTACTTCCAGCAACTTCTGAATGAAGAAAATCCCACAGAAGCTGTACTGCCCCAGACACAGCCTACAATAAGAGAAGAGTAACAGCCCACCATAGAAGAATAGCACTGTAGATTAATATGTGTGTATATACCTTTAAGAAGTTATCCAAGGGCTTGCACAAGTGTATAAATACTAAGCACGTGCAAGCCTGACTGACATTTTGTAGTTAGCTGTTGAGATGTAAGCATGTATGTTTGTAAGCGCTGCCTGTTAACTAATTTGTTCGTATTTAAAGATGCTGCTATCCTTCCTGATGTGTTTGTATATATTAAAGCATCTCAACGAAACCCCAAGCCTTGTTGCTTTATGTATTAGAGATGATCGAGTGACATGGTGCCAGAAGCGGCTTATCTAAAAGTACATGAAATCAGTAGAAGCATACCAAAGGGGCATGAGGTCAGAAACAGCTTGGTTGAATTGCCCTAAGGCACTTGTTTAGATACTGGTGGTCTATGCAGGAGAGGATCATTCTCAAAATGTGGAAAACTTCACAAAACAGGTCAAAAACGAATTTCAGGTATTAAAACTTGCTCAGAAGTATTTATTTTTGCATAATATGAAATGAGGCATACAGAACGTTCTAAATAATTTTCACATACACCAATATGTACGATATTGATACAAATATTCAAATTACTATGCAAAATATTTGAAATAAAGTGCAAATTGCATAAATGAATAAAATAAAAGGGAAACAACTGCATTTTTACAAACCATGTGTATTTTCATATTAAGCCAAAGATATTCGAGTTATCAGAAGTGTATAAAGTGTTTGCATGTTTATGCACTGTTACAGTAAAGCCATTTCACAAAGTACAGCCATTACAGGGCATATTTCACAGAAAATAGCCATTACAGAGCATATTTCGCAAAGTGAAGTTTTTTGAAGAGTGTATTGTTCATTTGAATGTTGTTACAAGCTCACAGAACTGTTTGTTCATACATAATTACAAGGGCCATATTTTCAATGTGTTTGTGTATACTTTGTGGACATGGCAGATGGATTTTGAAAACCCAGTGCACTTGTGTTTGACAGTAATATTATTGAGAAGTGGAGAGTGTTTGAGCAAGAGTACATTTTTATAGCGGCTGCATTTTCTGATAAAGATGACCGTACAAAGGCATTTATTCTGCTTAATTTAGGTGGGTCAGAATTCATCGAAAGGGAACGCTCATTTGTGCATACACCTGCTATCTATACAGGAGAGGGAGAAAACTGTCATATTGTTGTACCAGCTGAGTAAAGGGAAGACCCAGAGTGCTTAAAAAGTAAATTTAGAGCAATGTGTAACCCCAGACAAATGTTACAATGGAAAGACACTTATTTTACACAAGAGATCAAAAGGCTGGTGAAACTTTTGCAGCATATATAACTGACCTGAGAAATAAAGCTAAAGCGTGCAGATTTGGTGATTTAAGAGATGAATTGATAAAGGACAGACTTGTGTGTGGCATAAAAGATGATGCTGTGAGAAAGAATTTGCTTCTTGACGGTCATTTAACTTTGAATAAGGCCATTGACATTTGTTAGATGTATGAACTCACAGAAAAGCACAGAAATATGCTTACAAATAAGAATAGCTCTAGAAGGCACAGTGAGGAAAGCTCATGTTGATAGTATGCAGCACATTATTAAGAGAAACAGGCCCAAGCACATGGCAACAACTGTATCCCCTGCAGCACTCACTGGTAAACCCCAGAACTTTCCAGCACATTCTAGACTTCACACAGTCTCAGTAAAGCATAAGAGTGAATCGGCAAACTCAAAGCATGTCTCCCAACCTAGTTTCATTGCCAACTGTCGTAATTGTGGTGGAAGCCATGAATCTAAAAGGGAAAAGTGTGTAGCTTTTGGTCAACAATGCCACAGATGCAATAAATGGAATCATTTGAAAAGATTTTGTAAATCAAAAGGTCCACATTCTTTCATTAAAAGGGAACATTTTAAGAAACGAGTTGATCAGTTAGACTGTGGCAACTCTACTCTTTATGTTGGTGGTGTGTCAGTGCTTCATGAAACGGTCAATGCATTGATTTAAAAGCAAAGAATAAAGTATTTTGTACTATTATGATAAATGACAAACCCATAGAGCTCAAAGTTGATACAGGTTCCAAGTGCAATGTTATGTCAGCAGAAACATTTGCTAGAGTGTGTAAAGATGAAAGGCTTGATTTGGCAAGGTGTGCCAAACTTGTTGCTTATGAAGGTGAAGAAATTCAAACTGAAGGCTCAGTAGTGCTTTCATGTTACTCTGCTGGAAGAAGCTACGACTTATTATTTTATGTGGTCAAGAGGCATGCCCAGTCATTATTAGGGCTCAGAGAAAGTTTGAAAATGGCACTGCTTTCATTTAATAAGGAAGTCCACCAAGTTAGCTTAAAAGATCACTACTCTAATTTTGCCCAGCACATTTTTTCTACCTATGCTGATCTTTTCCAAGACAAGGTAGACAAACTTCCAGTTGTGTACTCCATGAGGTTAGACCCAGAGGTCAGTCCAGTTATCAGGCCAGCACATAAACTTCCAATAGCCATGCAGGACAGGGTCAAAGCTGAGTTAGACAAAATGGTGCGATAAGGTGTGATTTGTCCAGTAGAAATTCCAAATGAATGGGTATCTTCCATGGTGGTAGCTCATGAGAAAAGCTCAGATGACATCGGAATATGTATTGATCCATAAGATTTGAACAAAGTGCTAAAAAGACCTCAACATCCAATGCGCGCAGTCGAACAAGTCACAGCCTTGATTGCAAATGCCACTATTTATTCTGTCTTAGATGCATAGAGTTCATTTTGGTAAATTCAGCTTGACAAAAAATCCTCATTGCTCACTTCATTTAGTACTCCATTTGGCAGGTACAGATTTTTGAGAATGCCATTTGGAATAAATTCTGCAAGTGAAGTCTTTCAACGTGCAATGGAGCAACTTTTTTCTAGGTATTCTTGTGCTATTATAGTAGACAACGTACTAGTAGGAGGTCATGATAAAGCAGAACATGACAGAAACCTCAGAAAAGTTCTAGAAAGGGCATGTCAAGTGAATCTTAAGCTCAACCCACATAAATGCAAATTCAGGCTACAAGAAGTTACTTATGTTGGTCATTTATTTATGAGTACAAGACTAAGACCAGTCCCTTCAAAACAAACAGTCATTCTTGAGATGCCAGCTCTAAGGTTCAAGCCCTGCAACATTTTCTTAGCATGGTCAACTACCTAGGCAAGTTCATTCCAGACTTGAGCCAACTTTCAGCACCACTCAGAGAGCTGACATGTAAAGATGTATCTCGGTCTTGGTTAGAGCAACACCAAAGAGCATTTGATGTTCTGAAACAGAGAATTGCTAGTCCAACTCTCGGATACTGTGATGTTCACAAACCAGTTACCCTTTCCTGTGATGCTTTGAAATTGGTCTTGGTGCAGTCATTCTACAAGAGGATCAACCTGTTGCCTATGCATCGAGAACTCTTACCCAAACTGAGATGCAGTATGCCCAGGTAGAGAAAGAGCTTTTGACAATTGTGTTTGCATGTTCGAAGTTTCATGATTATGTTTATGGTAGACCTATTCAGATCGAAACAGACCATCAACCATAAGTCACAATCTTGAGAAAGCCAATCCATTCAGTTCCAGCAGACTGCAACGTATGATGCTGAGATTGCAAAAGCACAATTTTAATCTTGTATACAAGAAAGGCAAACTTCTTTATCTTGCTGATACATTACCCAGATCACCCAGAAACACCACAGAACAACACGAGAATGAGAACCTTGATTTTGAAGTCACGGAAGTGAGAATATTTTCTTCCACACGTCATGATGAGCTGAGAGATCACACAGCGACAGATCCAGTTTTACAGAGGCTCAAAATTTTATCAAGCAAGGCTGGCCATCAAAGCAATCTTTTATCTCAAGAAGTGCAACCTTATTTTCCATACAGAGATGAGATTTTGTCTGACAAAGGTATCATAATGAAAAGCCCAAAAGTAATTGTTCCAAAGTCCTTGCAACCAGAGTACATTACTATCTTGCATCGTGGTCACCCAGGAACCAAATCTACCAAAAGAAGAGTGAGAGGACCAGTATTTTGGCCCTCTGTGTCACAAGACATTGACAGAGCACTTTCATCTCATTCAGTGTGTAATAGTACAAAACCACATCAACATAAGGAACCACTTTAGCTTAACCAGATTCTGGAACTACCTTGGTCAACAGTAGCCACCAATATCTTTGAGTGGAATGGTCAACATTATTTAGTGTTAGTAGACTCTTACTCCAATTGGTTCGAGATTGACTTACTTCCTAACCTAGCATCCAGTACTGTCATTACTAAGATAGAGTTATTTTGCTGTGCATGGAAGTCCACACAAAGTTATTTCTGACAATGGCATGCAGTTTACAAGCCAACAGTTCAAAAGATTTGCTGAAGAATGGGATTTTACTCATGCCACAAGTAGTCCAAAGAACCCTCAGTCAAATGGTTTGGCAAAATATGCAGTGCAAAGTGCAAAACAGTTACTAGAAAAGTCAAAATGAGATAGCACTGATATTTTCCCGAATCTCTTGAATCTCAGAAATGTTCCTCGTGATAAACATCTTGATTCACCTGCTGAGAGACTTCTGTCAAGACAAACCAGAACCACATTACCAATCAATAGTCAGCTGTTAGTTCCATGTGTCAAGAACAACAGATCAGTAAAAGCAAATCTGTTGAAAAAGCACTTATCCCAGAAGTCCTACTATGATAAGATCAGTAAACCGCTCAATCCATTGCGAGAGGGAGAAGTGATAAGGATGCAAATGTGCAGAGGTTTTGATCAGACTGGTGTCATGAAAAATGTTGCTCCAGAGCTGAGATCGTACATTGTGGAATCAGAAGGAGCAACATTTATGCAGAACTGGAGCATTTGAGCCTATACCACAGCAGATAGCCTGTGAGAAAGTCTCTATCTCAAAGTGAGTTATCCGGTGTTCCAATTGCAGAGAAAGTTCCAGAGGACATTGCTGTTCCTATGACAAATCCTGAAGTTCCTGATATGAGTTGTGCACTGCAGACTGTCCCTGTTGCTAAATTCAGTCCCAACTATTATGTTACAAGATATGGTCGAATCTGTAAACCTTGCAACAGGAATGAAGCAACTTGGACATGAACATTGTGTTTTGTTTCTAATGTACACAGTAATGCATGTCTAGCTCTAACATTATTTTTCATAAAGGGCAATTTTTTAAGAGGGAGGAGGTAGATCAATATGTGTGTATATACCTTTAAGAAGCTATCCAAGGGCTTGCACAAGTGTATAAATACTGAGCATGTGCGAGCCTGACTGCCATTTTGTAGTTAGCTGTTGAGATGTAAGCATGTATGCTTGCAAGCTCTGTCTGTTAACCAGTTCATTCATATTTAAAGATGCTGGTATCTATCCTGATGTGTTTGTATGTATTAAAGCATCTGAACAAAACCCCAAGCCTTCCTGTTTTTTGTATTAGAGACAAACGAGTGAAAAGCACTAAGGAAAATGAAGTCAGGGAAGGCAGCAGGCTCAGATGAGGTCACAGTCAATATGATAAAGATATTGAGTGAGATAAGGGAGAAATGGCTCCTAAGGGACTCATAACAGTGTGGAAAGAAAGACGTATCCCAGATGAGTGGAAAATAAGCATACTAGTGCCAGGGTTCAAGAACTAAGGACATCCACAGCTGTGGGCAGTACAGAAGTATCAAACTCATACCACACTGCATGAAAGTTCAGGAGATGGTGACTAATAAATGAGTACGCAGTGTTGTAGAAAGTAAGATGGGTGATGAACAGTTTGAACTAAGATCAGGATGCAGTACAGCTGACCCAATTGTTGCAGTGAGACAGATAGTTGAGAAGAAGCTAGAGATGAGGAAAAAGTCCAACTGGGCATTTCTAGACCTGGAGAAAGCAAATGAAAAGGTTCCAAGAAAGCTGATTTGGGCAGTACTGCTGTGGTTTGAAGTCCCAGAAACATTGGTAGAATTAGTGCAGGCTATGTACAAGGACCCAATGACTCAGGTATGAACACTGTTCGGTTTCACAGAAGGGTTCCTAGTAACAGTGGCTGTGCACCAGGGTTTAGCTCTGAGCCCACTGCTCTTCCTACTACTGATGACATGGCATTACAGGCAGACTCTGAGCAAGAGCTTCCGCAAAGGATACGAGAAAGGAATGCAGAACTAAAGGTACATGGGATGAAACTGAGTACAGATAAGACAGTTGTAATGTAGCAGATGACAGAGTTCAGATGAAGCTGAGAATTGAGATAGAAGGGAAAATAGTGGAACAGGTTAACAGTTTCAAGTATCTGGAAGGGATGGTTCAGAAGAAGGGGGTCTGAATGAAGAGGTCAAAGCTAGAATCAGAGGGGCCGTAGCCAACTGACACAGAGGGTCAAGTGTAGTATGTGACAGATGAATGCCAAAGAAGCTGAAAAGTAAGTTGTACAAAAACAGTGGTGTGACCAGTACTACAATATGGAAACCTGGTCAGTAAAGGCAGAATAGTTGAGGAAGCTAGAGGTGACAGAGATGAAGTGTCTGAGATGGGTGGTAGGATGCACACTGTGGGACAGAGGAAGATATGAGGACATAAGAGCAGAAGCCAAAGTAGCTCCAATTACAACGAAAGGTCAAAGAAAACAGATTATGGTGGTCTGGGCATGTGTGCAGAAAAGCAGAAGACAATCTGGGGAAGTAGATTTGAGACAAAAGGAAGAAGGCAAGAGGAAACAGGAGTGTCCAGCAAAGAGGTGGATTGATTGTGTGAGAGAAGATCTGTGACAGTCAAACATGAGTGTCAAAGAAGGCAGGAAAGTGGCACTAAACAGAGAGATGGCAACAGCTGACAGAACACCAAGACCCAATGTAGAAAATGGGAAAAAAAGGGGCTGATGATGATGATGATTTATTGAATGGTGTTTACACCTACTTTTTTTACCTATCATCTAAATATATTCTTGTCATTGTCTGCATTAAAGTGCTTTTACAGCATCAAAGCAATTGAACTACTTTATTTAACTAAAAAAAACTTGAAAAATTGTTACATTATCTGAGGATAAATGCATCATCCTTTGAACTGGAGGCAGATGCTAAACAGCTTGAATCATCTGAGGGTCAACAAGGAAACAGCAGACATTTCAACATTTTGAGTTGAGATGAATGGAATCCACTGTAAATGCCACCAGCTGAGTGACAACATGAGCACTGAAAGCAGAATTCATAAAAGAGTGATGGTGGGGTGCTAAAGCAGCAATGACTGATAGCTTTGCTTTAAGAGAGGTAATCTATGTCATCACACAGACTGCAGTGATGTGGGAGGTATGAGATGTCTCCCTTAACGATGTAGAGATGATGCAGCAATTCACCTTTCTTGAGATTTTCATGACTCCATTACTTCGGTGTAAGGCCTATCTATAAACAGACTTACTACGGTGGCCAGATTCCAATAGACCTGCTCTCAGTGTAAGTGACTTACTCCTGTCTTTGGAACGAGACCTAAGTAGTTTGACATCAAATAAGTACCACTGCCCATTGTACAAGTATGGAATGGGAGGGCAGAACATGACTTTGAAAACCATTCTGAAACTGCAGGCTAGCAATAAGAACAGATCTGTCTGGAATTTTGATAATTATTTGCTGCCATTGTTATATATTTGCAGCCTTTGAACTCTAACTACTTATACAGGTGTATGAGTTTATGTCAGGTAATTTTGAAAGCTGTTTTGCTTTATATACACATATATAGATAGATAGATAAGGGAAAAATAAGCAAAACATTCCATGCATGGGTGAGAAGACCCTCTGCCTGTGGAGTAAGAACTCTTAGCAACCCTGGACAGTCAATTATTTCTCTGTAATGCCCACTTGGTGAGGTATTACTGCTTACTTATCTAATTCTTTATTAATACTACAGGATACAGATATTCTTTTTTTTGCTGATAATGTGTTTGTTATTTGTGTATCATGAAAGCAAACTTCTCATCCCAGGGCTCTCTTGGAAATGGACTTCTCTCAATAGCATCAACCTGACCAACTAGCAGAAATACATATATACATACTATTATATTTTGGAAATTATTGTATATGGATACACTGCAGATACACCTCTCAGCAGTCCAGATTTTTGCCACAGATTTTTGGTCTGTTCCTCATAAAATTTGCAGTTTTCTGGTAAGTCATTAAGAATTGGAGTCACTAAATAATGAAAGAGAGTTGAGTTTTCAACTTCATAATACTCTTACCCTTCAGAAAGTGCATGATAATACAAAACACCTCTTATTCTATTACCTTTTGAAGTTTATGAAAGCGATATTTAAAAGTTGTCCTTATTTTGGGGCCTTCCACCTCCCCCATTATTTCTGGCTTTGTCCAGATTTCTGGCATTGAGGGGTTGGGATATATGATTGCAGATGGTTCTGCACTTATTTACATTATTAATTTTTTAAAATTTACTGAGAGTGAACTTGTTTTCAATGAAGATCTAGTTGTTTAAAGTTACTGAAAGTATATCTGTTTTCAATGGAAATCTGAAGAGATCTGAGAAGATAAGGTTCATTAAGAACTGAAAATTATACTCTACTTGTATACACATTTTTGCAACCTACTATTTAACTTAAAATAGGTAAATAAAAAGAAAAGTATATCAGTCTGGAGATAGGTATTCACTTTCTATACTTAATAAATGCACAAAATCACATCATGTCATTAATATTATGGGAGATACAAATTCAGAAACTTTTCCGTCTATTAATGCATTTGTAGAATATGACATCATAGCTGGTATAGTATCTGCAAATCAACCAACAATGCTTCAATTCACTTTTAAACTTACAAATAATCAAACAGTTCTGAATATAAAGTGGGACAGCACTGGATTTGATAGAAATTACATTTATAAAAGCTCTGTGCTGCACTGGTTGAGAGTCTTACTAACCTCCTCCTGGTAACCAGGTGTCGACACAAGTATTTAGTCTATTTTGTAAATGTAATCATCACGTTTCAAAAAAAATGGTGTAATTAACTGAGTTACTCTAACTACAGACTTGACAATCCAACACATGTAATTTATGGTGTTTTCTCAAACATACACTACTGAAGTTTAAAATAATACCACCAAAGATTAAAAGGTGGTAAGTTTTCCCGAATAAAAACCCTGATATAGTAACAGAAAATCAAATCTTGATCAAAGTGAAATCCTAGGCGTTTTACAAGTGAAAACAACACAGTAGTTCCTTCTTAGTATATTTTAATATTATAGAAAGCAGACCAGTCTTGCTCTGGAATTTTGCAGAATTTTGCTTCCCAAAAATCCAAGGTTAGTTTTTTCATGATTAAAAAATAGCCTACATGTAAATAAAACATTCTAAACTTAATAAAGGACTTAATAAAGGGTTTTCAACTGGAAACAGACTGCTTACCCTGCTTGGATAGTTTTGGATGCTTAGTAATTTTGTACAATATTTCAAATTATATATTTTTTATTATTTTTTGACTTAGGACGAGTTTAATTTCGCTGTTTCTACTACCATTATCTGATCTGATTAATATATAGTGATTAACTAGATATATCTTCCACACAGAAAAGTTTTTACACTGTTTTGTTTAAATAAAACATTCTGATTCAGAGGGAAAAAAAAGCATATTTTGTTGCTTATCTTACAGTCTAACAAGTAATCAGAAGACCTAATAAGGGCTGTATAATCTGCATATTGCAGCAGATCTGAGTTTCCAGTTACTCTACGTGTTATTAATATAAAACGATTATAAACAGTTCTGGTCACAAATCACTGAGCACTGTGAACTCCAACTAAATAATCTATGCCTTTAACATAATTGTCTTCCAAGTCACTGTGCCTTTTCTATAAGGTAATTAGTAATCGTCTTCCTAGCCTTTGCATTCATCCCAGCCTCAGACATTTTGTCCATTGCTAGGAGAAGATTAAGTGAATCTAAAGTCTTTGATAACTCAAGAAAAATAATCCCCAGAGTACTAACCTCTATTTATTCTGTTCAGAATGGTCTCAGTAATAATAACCTAATCAATCATACAATTAAATCAGATACTATAACAAGTGTCTGATGAAATTCCATACTGATAGAAACATTGACAGTTATATGAACATTATTTTCTCCATCACCTTAGGCAAATGACTACATAAAACAGTAGGCTTGTAATTAACCATCACATGCCTTGCACCATTCATACACATAGGCCTAGTTACAGCTTCTTTCCATAACTTAGGAATAATACTTTCAAACACAGACATGATAAAGATTTTGATTAGCTACAATATCTGTATAGTAGCTAACTGTAAAATTTCAGTAAAAATGCTATGAGCAGAAGGAAATCTTTGCTTATTACTCATGTATTGGTTTCATAACCAACCTGCGTTAACAGGTATACATTTAAATGAGACTAGACTCACTTGGATGCAACACATCTGATTTTACTTTTGGATAGACTGGTATACTTTTTATAAATGTTTAACTGGACTCTCAAAGTAATAACTGAAACACTAAGATACTTCTTCTTCTTCTTCTTCTTTCGGCTGTTCCCGTTAGGGGTCGCCACATCGGATCACTAAGATACTAAAGCATGTAAAAACTGTGGAGAACTTGGTAGGTCACCTAAGACAGTTTGATTCAAAAGCAGGTGAACGCACTACAAAAGGATTTTGGATAGGCAAATAGTATTAAGTAGCTCTCTGAAGTAGAAACTACTGTGATCATTTGACAAGCAAATACTTGTAGTACTGTTAAGTCTGACTGCACACCTATATGTCTCTCAGTATTGCATGCAAAATCCCCACCTTTCATCAAATTCCTTATTTCGCTTGTTAGCTGTTTGAATGAGCTTAACCTGTTAACTCAGCTAGACAATGACAGCTAAGAAGTATTACATAATCTTTTCAAAGTGCTGAAATGCCTCATCACTGTTATTCAGTTGATGCTGGTGTCTAGTCCGTTCTTTTAACTCAGCAGTGAATCATAGAGCAGAAAAAATGTGACATTTCAGATTCATATAACTGAAGGTGGCTCATGAAACAAAAATGTTCTGTAAGAACAAATGAACAATCACTAAACACAGCAGACATAGCACCATTCCCACTAAACTGATGCACGAATTATGTTATTAGCCAGTTAAGTTTACAGCAGTACATGGAGTGCCTCAATTAGCCACCAAATTTGGGGAAAAGAGGACATTTTTAAGCATATTTCTGACATATGGAATGTTGTTAAGGTATGTTATGCACCTCTAAGCACAGTTAAGCTCTAGTCTATTGCTGGGGCACAACAGCAGCCAGTGGTGGTCCCTTCGCAGCATTTGCAAGAAACTAAAATAACTTTAAAAGCTGTTAGACACTTCACTGCCCCACACAAAAGAGTGGCATAGCTAAGTCTCTAACAGCTTTTAAAGCATCAGGACAGTTAGCTTATGGCCACTTTCTGTGTGTTTGTGCTGTTTTAAGGCTTTTAAAGCTGTGAAACACTTCTCACCCCTACACTTCTTTTCTCTAACTGGTATGACATATAAGGCATAAAACTCCATGCTCTACAAAGAAATATGATTGGGTTTCTCTGATCATAACTATTTATTATGTGCTCTTGACATGGATGTCAAGATTATCTACCTTTCAAACTTTGTTACACTCTTCTCTTGAGGTGAATTTATTGACATTCATGTCAAAGTCCATAATATAGAGGATTATGAGTGGATCACTGACCATAACCAGCTTATTATATGGTTGAGACATGAATACCAAGAAATTCACCTCAACAGAGAAATTTGAGACGCGAATCTTGGCTTCCATGTCAAGAACACATAATAAATGGCTGACTCGAATGTAATTTTCTGTTGTGCATGGAGATTTTTCTGCTCCAGGTGCTACTAGTTACAGGGGAAAATATTGCTGTATTTTACTGGCTTTCAAATCCATGAAGCAGTTAGTGAACACTGTCAGAAGGACAGTATAAGAGATTCTGTTATGTTAGAAAAAGTCAGTGACAGATTACCAGCACAGACAGCAAACAGAAATGAATCTGTTATTTATTCTGCTGCTGTCATTTGCTGATTCGTACTGCCAGATTTAAATGTACGATCGTATTTAGATATGTTCCCAATACATGTAACTCCATACGAAGTGCAGAAGGAGTCATTAGTGGGCACATTGTGGGTGCTGCGAAGAGCATACTTTTACTTAGGAATGGGGTCCATTCCCATCATGGTATTAGAAACCCAAAAGACTTGGAGAAATTAAAAAAAAAAACATTATATTAATAAAGTAGCAGAAAGTATTCTAAGAACTAAACCAACATGTGAATGGAGAAAGGAGATTCTGCCAATAGAAATGACTGCAATTAGGGGTACAGAGTATAGTCAAAAGTGGGCTGGAATTTACTGGAGAAAACTGGCAAAGGAGCCAAGGTATTGGGAACAAATGATTAGAGAGGGAAAGGTAACAGAATGGGAAGAGGCCAGGAATATATTTGGACTGCAAACTAGAGACTACCTTTCCTATCATGGACTAAAATCAGAGTGTAGATAAAGAGAAAGGAAAGTATCCTAAATAAAAGAACAGCTCTGGTATAGTTTTTAGTTGAATCTAGAGCAGACGTTGCTGTTAAGAAGGGATTAGTGGAGCATATAGAATATTACATGATAAATATAGGAATGAATCAGAGGAGATTAGAAAGGATTTGGAAGAGACTTTGGATAAGCAATTCAAAAAGAAACAATGGAAGAATAGGATGATATGTGTATGGCTCCCAAAAATACAATATGATTTTTGCCTGGAAGTGTTTGCATAGCTATGTTTATACGCCAAGCAGACTCAAAACAATTTTGCCTCATTTAGATTGCAAATGTTGGAGGTGTGATGGGGAAGAAAGAGATAACTGGGAACATATTTTTGGGAGTGTAATGAGTTGCTAGCCTTTAAAAATTCCCTGCAGACTGTCAGCAATACTGGGTGAGCAAATTGGTATAACTAAGGAACTGATTTTTGTGTGGCTGTGACACAGGATCGGAATTGCTTAGATGTAGTAAGGCCTTGCTGAGTTTAATACTGGTGACTGCCAAAAAAGCAATTACTAGGAAATGGAAATCACAAAGTCTAAATCTACCATATTGGAAGTAGTGAATATAGTTAACAGTGATAAAAGAACCAGAAGTGGGATCTTTAGAAAAAGGGTAGAAACAAATTACATAGAAATACATTGTAATTGTGGGAATAATACATGCAGAATAATGTCTTGGGAGGAATGAGGTTTAAGGGAAGGCAGGAATTGAATAAGATATGTAATGTTTGATTCACAACGATTATATAGAAGATCATATGTGATATATGTTTTTAACCGAAAATGTCATTATAGTTTCCTTTCATCTATATAAATGTATGATTTCCTATGTCATAAGTGATAATTCAGTAAAGATGTTTTTTGTTTATATATACATATAAAACAAATAAAATGTAAGAAGAGAAATATATTCTGAATTTAGGAGTAGAGTAAAACACTTTTGTACTGAAAAGCAAAATCTGTATTATGAACGTGTTTGACTAAATATGCCCATTTTAAGATGTAATATATTTTCCTGTATGTGTGTGTGTGTGTGTGTGTGTGTGTGTGTGTGTGTGTGTGTGTGTGTGTGTGTGTGTGCGTGTGTGTGTGTGTGTGTTTCTCTCTCTCTCTCTTCTTGCCTGTCAACTATCAGCCATCTCAGTACCCAACATTTGCTCCTGTTTGGGTGAGAGCTGACCAAAGAAGCTATTATTCAGCCAGCCATTAAGGGTTTTCTTTGAAATGGTCTAACCCCGCCCATGAGCAAGTGATGTGTGGTTTGCATCATTGTAGGGTCCATCATATCTTCCACATGTGGGCTTCTGCAGACTGGCAGTGAAGGCTATTCTTAAGTGATTTGGTGAGCCATACACCCCTCAGGGTCACTTCTGAATTTGCCACCCCCTTATGTGGGCTATCAAGGAACATGCATTTGCAATTGCCCAAGGATTTTAAAAGGGTCCTTAACTATAATGATAGTAAAGTAAAATGATAATTTGAATAAAACTGCTTATTTGGGAATGAGTTATCAACCCTGCTCTTGTGTGCTGTCTGAGTTTTCATTTCATTAGGATAGAAAATTAGTCATTATATTCATTATTAAAAATGCTGTGAAAACATAAGGCAACCTCTTTAAATTTATTTAGATTTTTTGAATGGTTATCCGTGACTAAGGAAACAGAGAACTTGATGGTACAATAGAAAGTACAGCTTATTAATAATGCACGATAAATATATACATTTCTAGTTTCATATTTTAAAAAAGTTTATTGGATTTGTAAAAACGTTAGGCAGGGAAAGGCTGTGTTTTCTATGTTTTTTGTGGATAAGTATACAGATTAACAAGACAAACTTGATAAACTGGGTAAAAGGTGGTAAAACACAGGTAAACAGTGAACAACAGAAGTAAAACCAGCTAACACAATAAATGCAGCTATAAAGCAAATCTGTTTGTTGCAGAAAAAGTAATTGGTAAACACTTTCATGCCGACAAAGGCACTTTTTTTAAAACAAAACCAGGGTATATCACCCAAAAGTATTTTACACATCATCCATTATTAGGAAGGACCAGTTTTCCTTGATAATATTGGCTACAGAGGGTACATCATTCAAATATGTTACTCTCATTCTAAGGTTATTGGGGATGGCATTATTATTACACGTATTACTGTTACCTACATCAGAAAAATAAGGTATAGCTGAGTCATTCCAGTGTAACACAACTTCATTAGGAGAACAATTAATTTCAATTTCAGAGTAGCCAGCCCCTATGTAAAAAATCCACTTTCATATTGTCAAATGAATGCATTATATTATCATCACTGTCAATATGTCTGGTCACTATATAAAGCTGACCCTTAAGATCGTTCTTATGAATGTATTGAGGATGCATACTATTACAATGTAAAACATTGTTTCTTTTACATGGTTTCTTAAATAAACCTGTAGATAATCCATCAATAGTCATTGCAATGCATGCATCCAAAAACTCTATACAGTCATAGGAATATTTCATGGTGAATTTTAAAAACAATGTAGTAGTGTGTAAATATTCTACAAAGTCAATCAAAACATCAACAGTTCTAGTCCAAATCACAAGTATATCATCAATAAAATGACCATAGTAAAAAATATACCTCTTACAAAATTCTCATCTTTAAGTATATAAATAGACTCCCAATAGGCTAAGACCATGTTTATGTAGCTACATCTCCAACTTTCTGCAAATACAATGCTTCATTAAATACAAATGCATTAATATCTAAAACTAACTCTAATAATGAGCATATAAGATGAATATTCTCAGTGCTATAATGGGAACACTTAGAAAGAAAAAGCCTGACAAACTCAATACCAAGTTATTAGGAATTACTGTAAACAAGGAGTTTACATCCTTAGTCACCAAAATAAAATTACTGTCCTGGCATCCCTTCGACAAGTTGAATAAAGTAGAAAGAAAGTGTTTAGTATCCTTTAAGACAGTAAGAACATTGTCCAAAAGTGGATGTAACATTTTTTTCACTTTTTCCAAAAGTGGGTGTAACATTTTTACAACGTAGATGGACACTGGTTTGGTGACCCATCTATTTTTGTGTGTTAGCATTCAGATTATCTTTAACTTATTTTATGGCATTACAGAAGGCAACTAATGTGAATATTCTGGGATTTAAAATGAATAGACTTTCTTAGCAAGGGTCCCAGTCTGTAGGTTTTTATTATTTTTTAGTATATCAACAGATCAGTTTGGTGGGGGGGGATCAATGGTATTTAGGGTAATTAACTTGGATGATTCCTATTATAGAAATTTTGAATAGAGTTTTTTTTTTTCTTTTTTGTCCTTGTTTATTAAAGTGCAAATAGTAAAACACTGTTGTTTATACAAGTTGCTGATTTTATTAAAATAAAATTACTTAGCTAATAACTTACATAATACAAATGTAGTGTCTGTAGTATTCATATTTATGAATGTCACTTAGAAAAGTTAGAAAAGTATGTTAGTGTTAGTGGTTCTTTACTGGTTATGTCCCTGAAGTATGGAGAATAGCTGTTGTGGTGCATTTGCAAAAAGGTGGTCCATCTTCTGACCCTGGGAATGACAGTCCCATTAGTCTTACTTGAATTATTTGCAAGACCACGGAATGTATTAAAGCCGATCTAATAAACAATGACACAGGTGACCTTATATCCCTGCATACGCATCAGTTCAGCTTTCCAAAAAGCAGATCTTGCCTGCTCAACCTGTTTGGGTTTTTAAAAGGGTTGCTGAGGCCATGAATAAGGGGCATAGAGTCTGCACTGCTTATTTGGACCTTGTCAAGGCCTTTGATACTGTCCCCAATATTGAGATTATTGACAAGCTCTTCCAACTCAGCATTAACCAGTACATAGTTGCTGGGTTGGTAATTGCCTGTTACTTGGCTGTCAGACAAAACCTGTACCATTAAGGTCAGGGGTAGTTGCTTTAGACAGGAAAATGTCACCAGTGATGTCACAGATGGTTTTGCCCTGGGGTCATAGGAGGTTACTAGGCTAATGGTCCTGGGGCCCTTGCAAGCCTAGCCAAGAGTTTATCCTCAAAAAGAAACTTCAGTCAGCACCTGTCGCCACTGTCAATGAGGGACACAGGTGGAACCCCCTGGAACAAATTTGTGGTTTCCCATCCACTCATCAAGGTTTCGCTTGAAGAGGGTCAGCGAGGTGCTCTGTTTGACATGTATGGGAAGTCTATTCCAGAGACGGGGCAGCCTCTGGGAGACAAACCTGTTTCTCCAGCAGATTTTGTTGATGTCGCATATTAGATTCAGGCCTTTCAATAGGGTAATGCATGAGGAGTTAGACTTATGTATATAGAGCATCTCTAGTAGGGCAGGATCTGAGATTGCCTTGTAGGCGAGACACAGATCACCCCTGAGCAATCTGTACGATATCGAACAGAGTGATAGTGATTTGAGCCTGTCCACATAGGACAGGTGTTGGAGGCTATGGATTCTCTTTGTGAGGCATTTCAGTGGCCTTTCCAGTTGGTGCAGATATTTGGAGAGGTACATACCAAACCAGGCGTTATACTCAATTATTGGTCTAATGAGAGAGGAGTACAGCAAGGTAATAGCCTCTTTTTTTCTGGATGCAATCCCTTTAGTTATGAGAGGAACCAAGTAAAAGGCTTTTCTGACCACTGCCGCTACATGATGGTTGAATGTGAGGTTGTTATCAACCTGAGTGCCCAGGTATCTCACCACACTAAGCAAGAACTCCAAGAACCACAATTGGTACACAAAAGAAAAGACAAACAATAAAAGACAAGCTCAAGTGTACCTTCACAGCTGAGAAACTGTTAAAACCAAAATTTAATGAAAAAATAAAAAATGTGTAGATAAAAACCAATAAATGGAGCAAGAGCTAGCAAAACCCGATAAGTGCTTTTGTCTTATAGCCTTCTTCAGATTGTGACTGCCTGTAGCCCTCTCTTCTTGTTTAAAAGAACATCAGCTAATCAAATCATATAATTACAGGGCACACCTTCTGATTGACCTAATAGAAAAAGTCATTAGTTACCCTGTTAGGGTACCCTTGCTTATGAGGTGTGCAATGCAGCAGGCCTTCCTTACTACTGAGGACACCTCAGGATCAAAATTAAAGCTACTTTCAACTTGTGTTCCTAAATCTCTCACCACTCAGCATAATGCATCCGAGGTTATCCAAGTGCAACTAACTCTGGGCAAAACTGCAATCCAAATTGTAGCTTCCTACAGATCCCCCACCATGCCCCAGGATTCCCACTCGTCTTTTCTTGATGTACTGGAAAATATTAGGGTTCAACCAAGCACCCTAATAATGGGCGACTTCAACAACCCCACCATTAACTGGGAAAACTACTCATGTACTAACTCCTTAGCTCAACGCTTTCTGGAATTCATAAACTCCAATGCCCTGGATCAATTTATCCACACACCCACCAGGTGCAACAATATCCTAGACCTAGTCATTACCAACATGAGTGACTGATGTTCCACACCTGAAGTTAACTCCTCATTGGTCAGATCCGACCATAAGCTAATCACCCTTGATATCCACATCCCGCCCCCACCCCCCATTAAGGAAACCACGGTAAAAAATTTCTCCAAAGCCAACTTCATGCTTCTTAAGACAGAAGTGGTGAACTTAATGACACCCATGCAGATGGACAATACAGTTACAACTGCTGAATCCTACACAAATACACTCTACAAGCACTTACACGAATGCATGGATCGTGCTATCCCAAACAGAACCAAGACGTTATCCTCCAAAAAAAAGGAAGTCAATCTGGTGGTCCCCTGCCATAAACAAACTGTACAACAGAAGGAAGAAACTGTTGCAAAAGAGAGTAAAATCCCATGAGTGGAGGAGCTCACTGGTCAGCCTCAGTAAGAAGCTGAGATCCCTTATAAGATCCTCCAAAGCTAGCTACGAAAACAAAATCACCACTAATTCTAAGGACAACCACAAAGCATTCTATAGCTATGTCAAGAATCTCGATGGCAACATCCAGATCTGCTCCGAGTTACAGCACAACAGCATGGAAATTACTGAACTGACTGATATTGCCAACATCCTGGCAGATAGGTTCAGTGCTAACTTTACCCCCCCACCCCCTAAAGGGCCCATATCTATGCAGGAAGAATGCAGAGTCCCTGTAATCACAACTATGCAGGTAAAAGCTGCACTCTCTAAAGCCAAGAACACAGCATCCATGGGACCAGACAACATCCCAGGCTGCATTTTACACGAACTTCAGAATGAACTGGCTCCCCACTTAAGCACCATGTTCAATAATAGCCTCACATCAGGCTTTGTGCCCACTGAATGGTGCACAGCAACAGTTATCCCACTCCACAAAGGGGGAGCCACCACTGATCTTGGGAACTATTGACCTATTAGCCTGATGAGCCTGGTCTGCAAGGCCATGGAACATATCATCATGGAACTCATAAACAAAGACATTGGTAACCTCCAAACTCTGGATCTCACCCAGTTCAGGTTTGTGAAAGGCAGATCATGCCTCTTGAACCTGATTGACTTCTCTGAGGCAGTCACCAAAGCCATAGATGAGGGTAAGGTGGTTCACACAGCCTATCTTGACCTCGCCAAGACTTTCGACACCATCACCCATTCTGGAATTATAGCTAAACTCACTAAACTAGGTATAAATCCCTACGTCACAAGATGGATTGCCAATTGACTCACTGACAGAACCCACACTGTAAAAGTTGCAGACTCCAAATCTGACCTCAAACCAGTGACAAGTGGAGTGCCACAGGGTTCAGTCCTGGGACCTCTCCTGTCTGGTTTCTACTTCTCTGAAGTACAGGCTAATACAGAAGGCCTCTGGCTAATGAAGTTCACAGATGACTGCAAACTAAGAGCCATAGTGAAGTCCCCAAATGATGTGGACATCCTACAGAAGGGCCTCACTGAGACAGATGCCTGGTGTCAGAGCCATGGCCTCAAGCTCAATGCCAGAAAGTGCACTGTCATCCCCTTTGGTAAAAACTCTGTACCCATGAACTACCACATAGGCAGCAATCTACTTAACACTGAATATGTGATAAGAGACCTTGGGACCCAGGTGGACAGTAGTCTCTCCTTTGATAGTCACATCGCCACAGTAGTCAGGAAGTCCTTCTATGTGGCACACCTCATCATAGAAGGGTTCTCATCCAGGAAAAAAGAGGTCATTGTTCCCCTCTATTCAACACTCATTAGACCCATTATATAGTACAATGCCCCTTTGGAATGTACCTCACAAGACATCTGCAGCAGCTGGAAAGGCCACAGAAGTACCTCACAAAGAGGATTACTGGCCTCAAACAAATAACCTACACTAACCATCTCAAAAAACTCCAGCTTTATTCCATAGCATATCGCCTACTCCGAGGTGATCTCTACCTAACATACAAAGCTATGTCAAACCCAGAGCTGTTGGACATACTACACCTAAAGAAATCCCAATCCCTCTGAGCTACCCGCTCTAGGGACCTAAACCTTGTCACCACAATAAACAGGACATGCTGGAGGGATAGATTCCTGTCCCAGAGACTTCCCATACTCTGGAACAGGCTACCCATCTATGAAAAGCAAAGTTCTTCATTAGCACTCTTCAAGAAAAATCTTGATGAGTGGATAGGAAATAGGAAATACACCCCGGGGGATCACTTCTGTGTCTCTGCTCAACAGTGGCACAGGAAAATAACTTTCTTGGGTGGCGTAAGCCAGGAAACCTATTTGGCTAGGCTTACTTAGGCCCTTGGGCTGATAGCCTAGTACCTACCTATGAACCTATGAACTGAGTTTGAATTTAGGGGGTATTATTAATGGTATAATTAGCAGGGGTATCTGCTTTGCTGAAGGGGATGATAATGCATTTTTTTGCATTTAGTTTATGTCCTTGGCTTTGACACCAATCATTTGTCTGTGTAAGCACATTTTGTAGTATGTTGACATCTTTGGGGGATTCGATGATTGCACCTAGTTTGCAGTCATCAGCAAACTTGGTAAGCCATAGACCATCTAGTTTCCCCTGGACTTCTCAAATAGGGGGGCCTAACACAGATCCTTGTGGAACACCAGTGGTAACAGGTCTGTTAGTTGTGGTGACATCCCCAGTTTTGGTTGTATGTGTTCTGTTTTTGAGCCAGATGGCAACCTATCTAGTGATGTAAGGGTTAATCCCCAGTTGGGTGAGTTTATGAATGATGCCTGAGTGAGAGATTGTGTCAAAGGCATTGGCTAGGTCGAGATAGGCCGTATGAACTGTTCTGCCTTTATCCAGGCCCTTGGTGACATTCTCAAAGAACTGCACCAGGTTTAGCAGGTAAGATCTGCCCTTAATGAAGCCAAAATGGATCATGTCAAGAGTTGGAAGGTCACCTATATCCTTGTCCATGATGATTCTCTCCTTGGCCTTACAGATAAGACTGGTTAGGCTTATGGGTCTATAGTTCCCAGGGTTGGTTGAGGGACCCCATTTGTGCAAAGGGATTATGGTTGCTGTTTTCCACTCAGTTGGGACAAAGCCAGTGCCTAGACTGATATAGAAGAGTGTGTTCAGTGGTTCCACTAACTCCTGTTTTAGACCATTTAATAAGCAGCCTGGGATGTTGTCTGGTACCATAGAGGCTGTATTTTTGGCCTTGGAGAATGCATCTATGAAATGCTCTCTGGATATTCTAGGCAGAGGACTGGTGACAGGTATTTTATGGGGTATGATTGGTGGGGGCAGGGGGTGAAGTTTTTGCCAAACCTGTCTACT
Organism: Protopterus annectens; assembly: GCF_019279795.1. NCBI lineage: Eukaryota > Metazoa > Chordata > Ceratodontiformes > Protopteridae > Protopterus > Protopterus annectens. Next base: position 1,130,923,921 of record NC_056744.1, on the reverse strand, counting down.
AGCAGGTTGATGATGTGGTATTGTCCACAGGTAGTTCGGCACAAAGCTAGGCCTTCCCTTTTAGATTTCAGACATAGCTAAAGAATTATTTGTGAGTTTCCTTAGCTAGGGATGCTAATTTAGTTTTGTAATTAGCTTTAGAGGACTTTACAAGATGTCTAATCTGCTTGTTTATGCTTTGGAGGGAGTTCTTCCTTTGCTGGGACTGTCCCCTCTTGTTTTTAACAGCATTTTCTTTCTCTTATTGTATAAGCTAATTATGTTGGATGTCTACCAGGGTGGCTTATTTTTTTGTGCGGATCTTGATTTGATCCATTCAGCTGAGTCTATGCATTTTTATATAGATGTTTATACAGGACATTTGTGTACAACTTAGTATAGGGGTCATTGCTGTCAGTGTTTTCGGGGGGGGGGGGGTCTGAAACTATTGATGCCATCGCTCAATAGGCTGTAGTTTGCTTTGGAGAAAATTTTTTAGTCTTTTTGCTCCTGGGGGGGGGGGGGGGGGTCAGGTACAATTGTTACTTTGACTGAGACTGATTTATGATTGGACATTACCAGGGAGGGCCCCTAACATGGGGTGGTGCAGAGATCCCACATGTTGGTGAGCACTATGTCAAGGATGTTAGAGGTGCTGATTATCTGCTCCAGAGCATTTGCATTAAAGTCCAGGAATCTTTGGGCAAGTGCGTTTGTCCTCATATATGTTACCCAGTTGATGGAAGGATATTTAAAGGCACCCATAACCAGGGTATTTGGCTGTAAGGAGAGTGACTCAAGTAGGTCCAGGTAGGCTGTGTGGTTTTCGTGGTTCATGGTGGGGGACCTATAGCTAACAAGGAGGGTTTCCTAGCAGTTATCTAGGGAAAATATGACTTTTTAAGTGTTTGTGTCTAAAGACAGCAGTGATAACCTCCCATTGCTTGGTGCGCTGCTATGCACAAACGCTGTGTTTAAATATCAGCTAAGTAAAACAGTTTTCAAATGATCCAATCAATAGGAAAGCCCAAGACAGCCTTGTTCCAACAATCCCTAACTCAGATGGGTCCCTGACTACTCTTTTCTGCCACAAGGGTGCAGGAGGGCCCTCTCAATGTAAGATGGCAGGCTTTAGTGCTCAGAAAATGCATACCGCCTTGATTCAGCAAGTCTAGCCTATGCTATAAGCTAGAAACCGTATGAATAATGAGGGGATGACTGTGTTCTTTTATTTTTGTTAGTAGTTAGCAAACATAAATAGTGCATTATATTTTATTTTATATTTTGGTTGCAAAGGTTGATGTTCCTGATATTGACTAGTATTACTTAAATAGATTATTTTAAGGAAGAATGTTTGAATGCTTTTTGTAAATAGCTGTTTATGTTTTAGTTAAGTTAGTAGTTAATTGTACTTTATGGCCAAGCATAGCTGTCTTTTAATGTTTGCCTTCATTCTGTCTTTATTAGAATTACAGCAATAGCACATTTTCATCTACAGACTATATTAATCAACATCTCTTTGACTACTGTATATTCATTCTAAAATATTACAATATGTATGATAATTTCTGGATGATGTAATGTTTATCACTATATGTATATTATTCAATTGTTATACATTGTACTATTTGCATCTTGGAGTTTTTGTCTCTGGGCCTTCTCTGAAAATGGGCCACTGGCTCAGATGGACTATCACCATTAATAAATAAAAATAAATAATATATGCATGGTTCAAGCAGATATGTCGGCATAACATTCATTGCATTTTGGGGGGTTTAATGTAATAGTAAAAGATAATGATTCTACTTAAGGCTACCTTAACCAGAGGAGAGTAACTATCGTCATTCCTGTTTTCCTGGTATTGAACTATACCGATGTGGTATTCCTGAAACTAATCTGTTGTCCAAAGGTCTGTCAGTATCTCAGTGGAGAAGTTTAAAGGCTACAAACGTGACCACTGTGGAACAGCTGCTGCAGATAACAGCCACTCCTGCCAAGGGTATGGTAGCAATAGTCAAACCAATGGCACAGCCAAGGCTTGCGGTTCTTCTCAAGCCTCTTAGCAGCAAAGAAAGCCTCAAAGCTGACCTAGTAACATTTAAGTGAACAGCTAACTAGGAGGGTTGTAATAATTTCAGCTGGGCTCAAGTTTTGGCACATCATCTCATTTATTTATTTATTTGCATTTTGTTTACAGGGAAATTAACAGTTTGAACAAGGAAACAGTGATGGAAGTACTTGTCATAGATGATTTTATGAGAACTTTGTGTCAAGTAGACCTACAAGATATTAAAAGCTTTTAACTTTAGTAGAAAGGATGTTATGTTATGAAAATAAGAAATCACCTACTAAAGAAGATTATAAAATTGTGAATATCAGACCATGTCTTGTATTTTATGTTTTAAATGTGGCAGACAAGGATATATTGCTAAATACTGTAGTGAGGAAAATAAATCAGAAACTCCCGTGAAAGCAAATAAAGAGTTGGGAAGGAGTAAAAAAATATGGATTGCAATCATTATGGTCAGCCTCATCAAGATGTTATTATGCTACTACAAAATTGTTGAACTGCTTTGTAAAAGTAGATGGATAATAATTACAAAGCCTATTAGACTATGGTAGCATGATTACATTAGTGAAAGCACAGTATGTCTGTAAGAAGAAACCCCATTCACATCAACTGAAGTTGTTTCTATCCATGGGGAGAAAAAGGCATTACATAGTTATCTATGTGCATGTGCAAACTCAGTTTGGGAAAGTCCTGCACCTGGAAGCCATGGTTCTCTATCTTACCCATGATGTAATAATTGTAAAAAAACTCCCATTTTTTTAAGGAATTTTGGAAATACTTGGAAGAAGATAATATTAAGGAATGCAGTAGAGCCCCTACTGCAGAAATAAAACCAAGGCAGTTTAGCAGCGTGTGTAGGATACAGATGCCGCCACCAGCTTAGATGTATATAAAAGCAAGTACTGTATAAGACCTGGGATAACAATGAAGGGGCTGGGTGAGCAAAGTATTGGTAAACCTATCTAAAGAAGACAGACACCTGTCCCTGCACTCCAGAGACTTCCAGGGTAGGTAGGGGTGGTGAGCACTTACAGAGGATACAAATTCCCATGAGGTAATTCTTGGGATGAAATTACTGGAAAGGATGAAGAATGAATGATAACCCATAAAGAGAATGAATGAGACTTTAGGTCAAAGGGTCAGTATAGAGAATCCTTAATAATATTGGAGCAAGCTACCCTACGTCAAGGAAGAATGGGACACTGAAATACTCATAACTATCTTAATGGAAGAGGAGAAGGAATAACCATCTACTTTTCAAAGCATATAGGATAAAGAGAATCCCAGTCTGTCTGGACTCCAGATGGGTTGGTCAAGCTTCAAGAAGACCCAGTCAGATGACAAGATTATGAGCTGTACCAGGGAAACTAAATCTATGATAATGAAGAAAGATTTCCCTGTTGTGCATCTATTAGTTTATCCCTACTTTGAAATGCAAAGTGACCTGGTGTATAAGGTAGCAAAATAGAGAGAGGATACAATATGTCATTTATTTTTGCCTAAGCTGTTCAGGTGGGTGGTCATGAAAATGTCCCACAGTCATGTGTTGGGAGCCATTTTAATATGGATAAAGCTAAAGTGATGGTCTTACCTAGGTTCATTAGAATGTTTGTTTGCCATTTGTCCCAAATGTCAAAGGACAGCCCCTAAACTGAGTTTCAGAATTCCCTAATTCTAAAACCTATAACTGAAGTTGCATTCAAGCAAATTGGTATAGATATCATAGGGTCATTAGTTAGATATAGCAATAGCCATAAATAGATTTTAGTGGGTCTGTGTCACTTTATCAAGTTAACACATGACTGAAACTGAAAAGAATGAGATGACAACATCGAAACTGCATAACAACAAATGTTCACAAAAGCTAAACGTACAAGAAGAAACCAAACACATTCACTCCATTACAGGAGAATTAGACGTCTGTCCCTTTAAACTACACTGTAATTTACAGGAACTTCTGCTGCAAACACAGAGCACTTCCTAGATGATAATCATTCCAGTAAAATGATGAACATAATGCTTCACAACAAACTTTCTCTACAATTTTGTAGGGGGGCAAGCCCCACTGCACTCCCCACACCCCCTGCAAATTATATATATATATATATATATATATATATATATATATATATATATATATATATATATACCAACGCCGAGATTGTATTACAATGGGGAAAAGGGTGAATTTCCTGAACCTCACTGTACTGCGATCTCCATTCAAAAGCTACGAGATTAAAAAAAAAAAAAATGATGTGTAACACCCACTACTGATTTTTCAGTGTCTTGAGTTTCAGGTTTGTGAACGTTCGTTGTTGTGCTGTTTAAGTATTGTCATCTTGTTTTCAATTTTGATCATATGTTAATTCGGTAAACTGATATGTAGACTCACTTTAGTAGAGCAAGACTTACTACCAGGTTTACAGAGGTTATTCCTCTCCAAAGCAGTCGAAAAGGAACCTGCATTGCTATTTTCTGAGGTAGGGCTTCTGAAAGAGATTCTAATGGACCAAGGCACACCTTTTCTGTCCACAATCATGTGACACCTCTGCCAAAGCTTTCAGGTAAAATAGTTGAGAACCTCAAGTTATCAGCCCCAAATGGATGCTATGGTAACATGGTTTAATATGACCCTCAACTCCATATTAAGAATAGTTATGGATAAGGACTGGAAAATTGGAGACCAGTTGTTGACCTATTTAATGTTTGCTATCCACCCAGGTATCTGCAGAATTTAGCCCTTTGAACTTTTTTATGGGTTAGTCCTCCCCCAATCTAACATCTGAGGCATCTGTATAAATAATGAATGGTTTGGAGACATCAGGGGATAGCAGAAGTGGTTTAGCACAAAGACTCTAATTAAGTCTTTAAGTTTCCTTCTTAGGTTAGACTTTAGAGGTTTAATCATAAGAATGACCTGCCATAGTGAATCTATTACCACTTGAAGTTTGGGAAGAACTGAATCACAGTCTTTTAAGTGGATTTATTTATTTTATTTTAAATGAGTGCTGCTGTTAAAGAAGCTGATGAACTGAATTATTTGTTTTATTGAAAACAAAACTGTTTTCTTTCAATTGTCACTATGCTTTGGTTCCTCTCCACGCTATTGTCAGTCTGGTTTATGTTTAGTTAAATAAAACCATTGTTTTTATGAAAGTATTTGTGTCTGCTGCTTGAAATTTCACTATATGTTCATAGTTTCATAGGTAAGTACTAGGCTATCTGCCCAAGAGCATTTACAAGCCTAGCCAGAGTGTATTTCGCCACCCCCTTAGATTAGTTCCCTGTGACTCTGACCAGCAGAGCCATTAGTTCCCTACCCTTCTGTCCAGAAGAGCCACTGCAGTGATCCCCAGGGTATGTATATGAATACGTATGTATGTATATATATGTGTGTGTGTGTGTGTGTTTGTGTGTGTGTGTGTGTGTGTGTGTGTGTGTGTGTGTGTGTGTGTGTGTGTGTGTGTGTGTATGTGTGTGTGTGTGTAAAGCAATGGCCAACATTCCAGCATGAAATAATGTAGTAATTTGTTTTTTGTCATATGTATAACAACTCACACAGACTGTGGTTTCACTTGAATGGCCTCTTCAGTATATCTAAATGCTTTAGCAAATGTTCCATTTAAATAGCATGTAACAAACATATGGCCAACAAGAGTTAACATGATTAGATAACATCTTTAAATGGTGGCATTTCAAATTAAAACCTCACAAAAAAGTCCAAAAGAAAGCTTGCAAACTTGAGTTAATAATGGGACTACAACAAAAATCAATCATTTCAAATCAGAAATCAGAAATAAATATATAATCATAATATACAAATTAAGGTATACTAACTTTTTTCTGGACAGGTGGTAGGAACCAAAAAGACATAAAATATGCTGTATGATTAATATTAAACAATAAAGACACTGCTATGTTTATATAAATAAAATTACACATTTTCATTCAGTGCTGGTGGATAGAGTGCACCATGATTAATTATCCATATCTTTTTGATCAAAAATGTTGTGCTAGGCATACCTATTCACTCTGGTATTGTGTACCTTGTCCAAACTATAAATAAAAAGTTATCACTCAGATATGCTTTAAAATACACTCCTATCCCTGGCACAAAGAACATCACTGATGTGGAGTGAAATCCTATATTACTAAGCTAAAGATGTTTGTCCCACATCTTCTTCTTCTTCTTCTTTCGGCTTTTCCCGGTTAGGGGTCGCCACAGCGGATCACCTTGTCCGCACATTGAATGGCAGTGGAGTTTTACGGTGTCGAGTTGCCAGCCCGGCGCCCAACCTTCCACAGAAGGCACACTCACACGCACACCTAGGGCCAATTTAGAGTGTCCAATCCACCTGCAGCATGTCTTTGGGATGTGGGAGGAAACCGGAGCACCCGGAGGAAACCCACGCGACCACAGGGAGGACATGCAGACTCCGCACAGAAGGCACCCCAGCCGAGGATCGAACCAGAGAACCTCTTGCTGTGAGGCGGCAATGCTAACCACTGCACCACCGTGGCCGCCCCAAAGATGTTTGTCCCACATAAAAAGTGCAAATAGACTCTATCCAACACACACACACACGCACGCGCACACACACACACACACACACACACACACACACACACACACACACACACACACACACACACACACACACACACACACACACACATTAACAGGTCTATTTCAGTAGACTGACCGTTCACTTACCCAACCCCTAGTTGCCCGAGACGACAAGACCAACACCTTCAGAAGACCGACATCTGGAAGACTGACATTTCACTTGAGGTAAGTAACTGCTTGGCCATCCCGATAAAATTAAGTAAAGTAAGCAAAACTAAACCCACCGATGTGGGGGCACCCCCTAACTAAATATACCAACTTTGAGAATGCGCTACTGCAGGGGTAAAGGGAAAAGTTCAACAGGATGGCCAAGCAGTTATGTACCTCGTGTGAAACGTTGGTCCTCCGGATGTCAGTCTTCTAAAGGTGTCAGTCTTGTTGTCTTCGGCAACTGTGTGCCGGGTAAGTGAGCAGTCAGTCTACTGTAGTAGACCCACATTAACACATGCCCTACCTTCACATCATCAAGGACATAACTTATATCATGAAGACTTCCACAGGAGTGAATGTGTAACTGCCATGTTTTTATGATGAACAGTTTTTTATAATAAATTGTACTTGTTTGAATGATTAATTATTTGATCAAAAAATAGAAGAGTCCAGCTGCCTTCAGGAAGGGAAAGTAGTTTAATTCAATCATTCTTGTTAGAAATGGACTGCAAAAACAGATCTGATGAAGTTTCTTTTGGTATAAAATGAAAGCACTTATAATTTTTTTTTTATGAATAAATAATTGTTTGTGCTTGCCAAGGTTGCTGTGAATTTGTTCAGATATAACATCTGCATGGAAATATTAAGCTCTGTTTTTGCAATCCGTTTTGTGTATGCAGTGTGTAAACTTTAAGTTTTTAGCAAGTAGTGCACTGTGCCAGGCTTAGGGTAATTTTAGTAGTTTTGATGATGTGCCAGTGTTGTAGACAAAGTCTTTATGATGCACCAAGAATATAGATGTTTTTTGAGGATGCATGAAGATGGGGTTCTTAGAAGAGTGAATGCTTAAAATAGCGAACACTCTTCTATTGAACTTGAAAACTTGAAACCGCAAAATGTCGAAGGCAGGGAACAGCGATTTTTTTTTTCCCAGGGAAAAATATTGCTGTGCTGTTCTCAGGACTTTGCTGTTTTCTCCACTGTGGTGCAATCTAGGAGTTGGTATATTTAATTTGGGGGTGTGTGGGGGGCAAAGCCACCCCACTTTATTTTGTTTGTACATTCTTTTTTTTTTTTTTTGGAACAGCGATTTTTTTCCCTGGGAAAAAAATCGCTGATCCAAGCCTTCAACATTTTAAAGTTTTGGTTTTTCAGTTCGATAGAAGACCGTTCGCTATTTTAAGTGTACACTCTTCTAATATAGACCCTGAAGATGGATGAATACAAATATTTGCATTGAGTATCAGAAATATATTGTTATTATATCTTTTATCAATGGTCTTCTGTTATAATAAGTGTGTATGTGTGTGTTTATGTGTGTAAAACATCGTCAGGAATGGAGGACCTAGAATATAAGATAATTTGTTATTTTGACCAGTCCATCCATCCATCCATCCATCCATCCATCCATCCATCAATCCATCAATCCATCCATCCACCTACATCTCCATTTTCCCATTTTTACACATGGGTTTGGGATACAAAAGAAGCTAGATATCGTCAAAAATTCTCAGATGGAAATTACATGTAATCTCTCAGTGCTATTTCCACCAAATTCTTTAAAAAAATCTATTATGAGAGTTTTCCTTTGATGCTAGTAATTGTCTCAACTGAATACAGCTAATTGATCCTCTGCTACTATTTATTATTTATTTATTCAAGCACAGTATTTACATGGTATTAGCTGACATGTCACGTGTAATTGCTAGGAGTGTTTTGTGCTTCTGATAGCCTCCCACAATGTCTCTACAGAGCAGATATTTCCATAGCTGTGATTCCTAATACTACGTGGGGGGGGGGGTCACTCACCAGCATAGGTCTCAGTCTTCCATCTCCAAAATGTGGGACATTGCCTCTCACAAATTAGAAAAATGGGCAAAAATGTAGAACAGTTACTGACAGCTGACTTACAACTTCAACTAGGAAGTTGACAGGATGGTTAAAATATCTTACATTATACTTATAAACAGTTCTTTTCATGAATTAATATGATTCAGTATTATTTATTCCATGGTTATCATTTATGTGAAATTGTGAATTACACTTGACTTGATCCATCTGCAGCAAAAGGAAGGTAATGCTTTTATTCCATCCTTAAGTATAAACTTAAAAACAAGCAAATCAGGAAGCAAATGTTATGTATTTTAGTCACACAGCGTGTTAACTTGTCATGGAAAACAAAACACTCAAGTAAATTCTACTTATGTGAAAGTGCCCACCCCCCCAAATACTAAACAGTAAAAACATAATGGGATTCAAGATGTAAATATAAAGGTAATGTGCAGTCTTGAAGCCAAACTACAGGCTAGTGCTTTCACTCATTATGACTTGGTCTCCATTCTTGTTTGGACTATAATAAATACTGTCAAACCACTATGCGTAAGAACAGTCAGTGTATTGTCTTTCTCCACACGTACTCTAAGATTAGCTAGGGCATTGCTTCCAATGAGTCATTCCTCTTACATGTTGTAACTGACATTGTTTGAAACAGCATTATTCCACTCTGTTAAATATTGTTCTCTATGAACACCATATTCTATGAAAGCACAATCTGCAAGAAAAGGAGATGGATGTCATTTCCCATTGGCCAGGATGACTGATTTTGACTGAGAGCAAATAGAATGAGAGAAGGTGATTTTGTGGTAGCAAGTATTATTTCTACAAGCAGATCCTCACCACAGTGTTTATGATATCTAGCTATGACCTGCAGAAAGCCATCTATGTTACTAGGCCATATAACAAGAACAGTGTCTACTATTCATATAATTATGCTGTACAACTGTGGGCATATAAGTGCATGAGTTACCCAGTTATATCTCCATCTTCTTGGAAGGCAGTGGGGCAAATGTAGTGCCTTGAATAGTACAGGAAGATACTTGATAGTTGCAAGGTTTGCACCTTAGGATGCATATCAGTAAGATATTTGTTCATGCAGTGTATCAGGTAACACAAACAACACTCACAGATTACATAAAAATCAACCTTACAGGACAGATGCGTGTCAGTAAAAGTGAAGGCTATTCTTCAAATAGCTGATATTATGTCAAATGCACATCATATGTGCTAGAGGAGGTATCAAGTCCTATGAAGGATTGTATTGCTCTCTCAAAAAATGCAGTAAGAGCAGATGAGGTATCTGTATAATTATGCAAGAAACAGACACCAGAACGGCCATCATGTCAACATGTTCATCTTGTGCAAATGAGTTGCTGAGGCATAACAATTGTTTTGCTGAGAACGGCAACATCCAAGCCTACAGTACAAAATATTTGCACAGACACAAGCCAGCACCGCACCACGGTGAATTCCAAACTAGGGATGCAGCACTTTCCAGGCATAACTGACACTCCAGTCCAAGAAATAATTCAAGGTATGGAGATACGCAACTTGCCATTACTGTAGAAACAGAATGCTAAGTCTAGATCTGTGCACAAAGACAGGCACAGGACCCCCACATCAGTCAAGTACAACAGGAAGTAAACCAGCATAACCACAGATAAAAGAGTGTATAAAATACATACACAGCACAGACACTTGGAGGCAACAGCATGTTGAAAATGCCAAGCTCTGGCTATTATGTGCATGTTGTCCTCTACACTGGTGAATATTTATAGGTTCATAGGTGTTTACTAGGCTAATGACTACAAAGGCCTTTTTAAGCCTAGCCATGCATCCGAAGTCTCTGACAAGGTCTGATACCCTTGATAAGTGTAAGCATGGCCCTGTAAAATGAACCATTTGCAGGCTACCCTTGTCCATTAGATATATAGGTGCCAAACCAGGGATGAATTTCCAGTTTCCTATCCAATTGTCCAAGTTGCACTTGAATTGGGTTAGGGAGGAACTCTACTTCACATGTTGGGGAGTCTGTTCCATAGACGGGGTAGTCTCTGGGATACATACCTATCTCTAGCAGGTCCTATTTATATCACAGGCAAGGTTTAAGTCTTTAGAATGGGTAATTCTGGTGCTGTTTGTTTTCTGGATATGCAGGAGGTCCATTAGAGTGGGGTTTGACAATGCCCTGTATGCCAGGCATAGATCTCACCTCAAAAGCCTGTAGGAGACAAAATAAAGGGATAGGGCCTTGAGACGGTCTGCATAGGACAGATTACTTATGCCCTGTATTCTTTTAGTGAGAAACCTCTGTGGACATTCCAATTGTTGGATATGCCTGGTTAGGTACATACCAAAGGGGGCATTGTACTCAATGATAGGTCTGATGAATGCTGAATACAGTGGAACAATGACTTCCTTGGACTTCAAAGCCATACCTTTGTTTATAAGTTGCACAACATAGAATGATTTCCTTACCACTGTAGACACATGATGATCAAAGGCTAGATTACTATCAGTGTGTGTGTCCCTAAGTCTCTGACTACTGAGTCAACTCTAAGGGGTGTGGTGTCAGTATGATATTTACTAGGGATAGATGATTTCCCAAAGGATACTATTATGCATTTCTTCGCATTAAGTTTTAGTTCATGGCTCTGACATCAGTTGTTTGTCTGTGTCAGCCATTCCCGGAGAACATTTGTATCAGTGTGAGATTCAGTGACAGCTCCTAATTTGCAATCACCAGCAAATTTAGTCAGCCAGAGACCACTAACATTGGCCTTGACTTCTGACAAGTAAATGCAAAAAAGGAGCGGTCCAAGGACTAATCCCTGAGGGACTCCACTTGTGACTGGCCTCTTTGTAGACATGGACTCCCCAGTTCTAACTTCCTGGGTCCTGTATGTAAACCAGCTGGCGATCCACCGGGTGACATACAAGTTTGTACCTAACCTCTGGAGTTTGTCAACAATGCCCAAGTGGGGTATTGTGTCAAATGCCTTTGCTAGGTCAAGGTAGGCAGTGCGAACAATTTTGCCCTCATCCATTGCTTTGGTGACCTTCTCAAAGAAGTCCACCAGGTTGAGTAGACATGATCTGTCCTTGATGAAACCAAAATGAGTTGGGTCCCGTCTCTGGAGGTTTACTATATCTCTAGTAATTATCTCCATGATAATTCTTTCCATGACTTTACATATAAGACTAGAGAGACTTATGGGTCTGTAGTTTCCAGGGTCTGTAGATGGCCCACCTTTGTGCAGAGGGAGGACTGTTGCCTTTCTCCATTCATGAGGCACAAAGCCTGTTTGGAGGCTACAGTTAAATATTAATTCCAGAGGTTCTGATAGGTCATGTTTCATGCTATTTAGAAGGAATCCTGGGATATTGTCTGGGCCCATTGATGCAGTGTTTTTGGTTTTAGAGTGAGCATTAAGGACCTGTTCTCTAGTGATAGTAGGTGGAGTTATATTTGATAATATTTCCTGAGGGAAGGTTGAGGAGGAGAGAGAAGTAAAGTTGGAGCTGAATTTATCAGCCAGGAGGTTTGCTATATCTTCTGGCTCAATATAGGTGGCTCCATTTACAATGAGCTCTGCACACAATTGTGTATTGCCTTTGAGGTTGCAAACATAGCTAAAGAATACTTTGTGGTTGTCCTTGGCCTGGGAGACCAAACTTACCTCAAATTTGGCTTTGGTAGACTTTATTTGTTCTTTGAGTTGTTTATTTAGTTTGATGAGAGTGCTTTTACCCTGCTGGGTGCTGCACCTCCTAATTTTCTCCATGATTTTCTTCCTCCTGTTACATAGCCAATTGATTTTGTGATTCCACCAGGGTGGCTTGTTTCTTGAATTAGTTCTGTACTTCTCCCTAGTGAGTACTGCTGCCTCTATGAAGCTATTAACATTCTTGTACAGGGTTTCTATGAATAGTTCTGCATAAGCAGAAGTGTTCACAGGGTTTATGGGTGCTTGACATTTTGCCAGGCTCTCACTTAATAGCAGGAGGTTAGCCTTAGAATAGTTCCTGAATATTCCAGGTTTAGCTGGGTGTCCAGGTTTTATTTTTTCTTCAAAGGAGACCATTTTGTGGTTTGACCTTACTAGGAAAGACATTACAGTATGGGGTGTGCAGCAATCTCCCATATTAGTGAGGACCAGATCCAATATGGTTGAACCCCTAGTTGGTGTATTGGCTATCTGGTCCAGAGAGTTTGTGTTTACAAAATTCAAAAAGCATACATCATCTAATCACCTAGTACAAATAATATGCTTTGCACAAGGCCATCAGTGGTGATTACTATATACAAGTCGTAAACCTAAGCACACATAAAGCAGACTGATCTGGCAGCCTGTGGACCACCAGCCACGTAACAAGACACACCAGCAGTTTGTTCTGTGGATGTAAAAAACTTTGATATGTGATGACCACAAAGTATTTTCAGATCCTCACAACTGCTGTCTGTAAACCCAACCACGGTAGAACAGATTGATTAATATGCTTTTACTTTGTGTGATATAATAAATAAACATGATAAAAACTAATATTAACATCAAATAAAAAGTGAAACAGTAACTAGGAAAAGAGTAAATGGTACAAGGGGCAAGATGAACCCCCACAATGCCAACTCCAGATGGAGAAATGGGTAACAAGTCAGTGGGATGAAAATAGAGGATGGAAGTAAGCAGGGGAATGAACAGACGGTATTGCTTTGGGAAAGTGTACACACTAATTAGTGATACAAGTGATGATGCTTTTTTTGCGAGGGAGATCTCCATTTTTTAAGGTAACTATGCAAAAGGATTAGGTGGGAAGTAAGCAACAGGGAACTATTTGCCAAGGCTATGATTCAAAAAATGATGTAAGAGGTGCTCATACAAACAGGTACACATGACAGTACAGACATGCAGGAGCAAAGATTGCACAAGGGAATGCCTCAGGGAGTAGGAACACATTCAGACAGATGGTGGGCAGGTGGTGTTGTGGAGGATGTAATGAAATGCAGGGTACAGTGGTAACATAACAGGAAAAGTCACAGATGGCAAGAGGTGGCAAGGATGCTAACACCTGCTCTACTGACGGTATAGATGGATGTGCTGGGGATTATCCCATCTATGGCAGCACTTGCCATATGGGGCCCCTCTAAAGATTTTACTACTAGCCTAACTGCAGCAGAATCCTAGAACAGAGTATTATGTATTCCTTGTAGCAGGCAGAGTACTTCATTCAACCTGGTAGCAGGGCAGGGCCTGGGATACTCCCAAACTGATTAGTTTAGCCAGATCTTTATTGTCACAGGACTCTGGAGTTGTACATCCCTCCCTTGGGGTCTGTACTATGGGGCTTTAGGGTCTTGAGGACAAGCATGACTGTTTATCATGCTCTGTCTCCCTGTCTCTCTCCTTGTAGTCACGGCTTCAATAGCAGCTCCTTTGCTAAAAAGGAAACACAATGGGAATAGAGAATTATTACATTATCTCACACCACCCGGTGAATACACCATGATATGTGCATATATTATATATGTTTATATTGGGGCAGCTTACCCTGATTGCCTGCCAGATGTTCCTTCTTCTTACTGAAAATATATATATGCGCCTGGCACTGTTTCTCAGCTGTATTGTAACAATGAATATGATTATATCAAGCTGTCATGGACATTGGAATAGGCAAAACATTAGGAACTGTCATGATTTACATTGGCTATATAATTATGACAGTGCAAGTACAAATGCTGCATATATGTGTTTGCTCTGTCTACTATATGATATAATATAGGACCTGTGGTGATACCTATATATCAAAGACCTGATACATGTTTAATAGTTGGATATGACTTTGAATGAGATATAAAGTACATGAGCTTCGAAAGTACTTTTTTATATTCTAGATGGTTTCCCTACCACTGGATGAACGTAAAGTGGCCACGTTTAAAACTTGATTGCTGCCTGATTTGCAACTGACTGATTGCTTTTCTATACCAAATCACTGCTTATGTCCTTTTTTGTTGTGAAGCTGCAGAAATTCAGTGTATGTGGGTTTTCTTTTTGCTCCATGGTTGTGCAGGTATGGAATTACTATATATATAGAAAGGGAGTGTGGAGGTCAATCCCCTTCACATGGGAGTCAGGGAGGGTTGCCCCTGGAAAAATTAAATGTTTTTTGTAATTATTTCATTGAGCTGCCATTTCAACCTGTTTGTATTATTTGATGGAATCTTCACTGAAAGAAGACTCTATGAAACATAAGGAAGCAGTGTACATGGGCAGCAATCTGTGTGACTGTCTGCATGCTTACTGCAAGGGGGTTGAGAGGGTGGCCTAATGGTTAAGGTGTTTGCCTTCCAAACACAAGGTAAAGGGTTTGAATCTCACAGGGGATAATTGGCAAGGCTTAAAATGACTCACAAGGGCAGTTAGCCTAGTACTAAACTATGAACTATAAAGGGGTGGTGGGGTTAACAATCCACATGATCTTTCCACAATCCAGGCTGCCATTTTTGTGAACTCGTCATACATACCTTTGACCTAGTCCCCAGTTCTGTGTATTTCAGTCCTGCTACTCGGGTCTGTTTTTAGACCACCCAAGCATATATTTTCCAAAAACAGACCATGCTGCACATGAAATACCCTGTCTGCATACCTCTTAAGGAACACGATTTAAGGCGGGAAAACTATAGTTTGATCTGCCAACAGTCCTGTCTCTTTTCAAACATCTGAGACAGAGAATGTTATTGTTCCTCTCATGGGGAAAAGGCACCTCATTGTCATAACTGTAGCTATTTTTTCTGATGCCTTGAGTTATGCTTCCATTTGCCCCCCCCCACACACCTACACGACTTCAGCCAGAAGGAAGCAGCAAAAAGAAAAGAAGTTTCTAAAGTGCTTCAGTGTTTGAAGAGAAAAACAAAATGGAACAAAGGACAACGGAAAGATAGCAAGGATTCTACAGATGTGGATGTCTGGTACTTAACGTATTATCGCAACCAGATTTGTAACATCATGTAATTCCTAAAAGTAGAGCCACAGCTGACTTACTTTTCGTGAAGTAAACCTGTATTGCTGCTCATTTCAGCATTACGGACTGTACATGCCTGCAAATGTTTTAAACCGCCGAAAAAATGATGAATTACATGATGTTACTAAGCTGGCAGCAATATACTTTCTAATGCAAGACATGCACGAAGCACCTGTCATTATGGACTGTTATATTACATTAACTGCTGCACCCGACAAACAATGTAAGTCAGCGTAATCATTCCCATAAATACAAACACAGCTTATTACAGTTTTGGTTGAGCTGGTTATTGGGATTACCTTGTTCTCCCGTATTTATTTAAATGTAATGTATGTGACTGACAGTTTGGTGGAGCTTTTCTCCTCAGTTCTCTGCTGAGAAAGAGTTTACTCTATACCCACTTGGAGTAACCCGGTTAACAAATGTCACTTTAACATAATCAAAAATTATTTCTCCTGAACTAAAGCTATATAAGACTATGCTGCCGCTGTTGATTTCCGGCTAAGGAAAACTTGCTTACTTACTTTCTTGCTGTTAGACCCATTGTCGAAAGTGGAGCAATCAGTACTTACAGATTCCATCTGTCAGTACGATAGCAGCCATGACAATTACAGCATGAATCTGTAATGCACGCAAATCAGGATGAGGATTTCAAAATTATTTTGTGTTTCTGAAGGTAATGAAAAGTTTTGGATTGCAATAAGGACTTTCAGTAACACCTTACAGTTGTTCATTGCCTGGTTTCAGCTGAAGATTCCGAATTTCGCGCCTGCAAAAATCTGGTTGCGATAATACGTAAGTACCGGATGTCCATATAATCACCTAATTTCTTTCAGTTGCCCTTACAGCTGTCTTGAACATTCTCCAGAACACTCACATTTAAACTGAAGTACATATGCACTTCTTTAACTGTTTTATATACAAAGGGGGCAATAGTAGATAGGTAGCAATGGTTGATGAGACTTTGCAGTTACACAAGAAAATAAATGTCATTAAATAATTTGGCAATGGTTCTTAAATAAATCCTAAATGGACCTATTTTGCTCCTGTCTGCAAGCTGGCACTCAGGCCAGCTGCCCTTTCACTCTGACCTTCCTTATTTTTTTGTTGGGAGGGGGGCACTACTACAGCAATTCAGAGCCACAACTGTCACTAGATCAATGCAGGAAGGATAAAGTCTGGTGTAGCAGCTGTCCCAGCTCTTGTCAAATATCTGAGGCAGAGAATGTTACCACTACACTCCTGAGGGGATAAAAGCATTTCACCATGATATCTATTTTTGGCACTGCTGCACTGATTCAGAGCATACCTCTCAACCTCTTAGAGCAAGAAATCTGGACGTAGGCACAAATAATGGGAGAGGCCCGAAAATAGGGAAATTTTTTAAATATTGCTCTTACAAGCTTAGAAAGTTGATGGAATAATAGGTTTTTCATTACCATGAATTTTCTGAAGGATATGAAGTCTGAAACTCAAATGTCTGTTATTATTTTCTGATTTTAATCCTCAACGATTTGCTAGTGATTTGCCAGAAAACCACCATTTTATAAAATGCTTTTAGTCTCTTTAGTCTTATGCACAGATCAGATATATTTTTATCAACCTGAGTAGAAGTTGTAGACAGCAATTACTAAAGAGCTGATAGACTTTATCTGGGAGGGGAAGACAGCAAGAGTCAAGTGGGGTAAGCTGATTCTTCCAGTAGAACAGGATGGATTGGAATTACCCAATTTAAAGGGGTATTTCAGAGCTGCACAGTTAAGGCTCCTATATACAGCACAAGCAGAAAACTATAATTCAAAGTGGAAAGAGATGATGCTGAAACAGGGGAGAAGCTCAAGAAACAAGGAGAGACTGGGATAGTGGATGCAAACTTTTAAGGAGAATAACAAAAATCATACAGAATATTATACCCATAAAGTAGCAGAAAGTATTCTAAGAACTAAGCCAACAAGGGAATAGAGAAAGGAGATTCTGCCGATAGGGATGACTGCAGTTAGGGATACAGACAATAGGGAAGAAAGAGCTGGAATTGACTGGAGTAAACTGGCAACGCAACCAAGGTATTGGGAGCAAATAACTAGAGAGTGAAAATTATAGATGGGAAGATGCCAATAATTTATTTGGACTGCAGGTTAGAGATTGCCTTTCCTATCAAAGATCGATATCAGAGTATAGGCAAAGAGAAAGAAACGGGGAGGTCCTAAATGAAAGACCAGCATTGGTAGAGATTTTATTAGAATCTGGAACAGAAGCTGCCATTAAAAAAGGAATAATTAGTAAAGCATATAAAATATTGCGTGATAACTGTAAGAATCAATCAGAGGAGGTTAGAAAGGATTGGGGATAGAAAGTGAGTTGGCAGGCTTAAGTATTCCCTGCGGGATGCACTGTTGGAGATGCTGGGTGAGCAGATCGGAGTGACGAGGGAGATGGTTTTTCTGAGCTATAATACAGAATCGGAATTGCCTAGACGTGGTAAGGCCTTGCTGTCTCTAATTATGGTGGCTGCCAAAAAAGCAATTACTAGAAAATGGAAATCAAAATATAAACCAACTATATTAGAAGTAGTGAATATAGTAACAGAGATAAAACAACTGTAATCGAGATCTTTAGAAAAAGGTAGGAACAAATTACATAGGGAAAAATGGGAATTGTGGGAACAATACATACAGGGGAGGAATGAGGTTTAAAAGAAGGCAGGACATAAATGACCTATGTAATGCTTGACTAAAAATTACTGGGTAGATTACAAGTGATGAATAATGTTTGCAACTCTGAGTGTGCCAGTATGGAACTGGGAGTGTGTCAGTATGGAACTGGGAGTGTGTCAATATGGTTTGTCATGTAAAATGCTTGCAACTAGGATTGTGTCAGTGTGGTTTGCTTTCATTTATATAAATGTATGATTACTTGTGTTGTAAGTGATGGTTTAATAAAAATGTTTTTTGTTTAAAAAAAGGGTTCTGGAATTGAATAACTTATGTAATGTTGCTTAGGTTATATGATGTATAGAAATATATGGGAAGCATAATGTTTGTTAATTTTAACTTGTTAATACAGTTTGATAATTCAATAAAGGTGTTTACAAAATTAGATTAAAAATAAAAAAAGAAAACCACAATTTTATGAGAAACAGATAAAAAATATGAGGCAAAAATCTGGACATTCTGTGAAAATCTGGACAGTTGAGAGATATGATTCAGAGCCAGTGCTGAAACTGCTTTAAGGCATGAAAGCTACACATTGCCCTACCGGCTGTCCCAGCTCTTTTGAAACATCCAAGGCAGAGAATGTTACTGCTCTGCTCTTGGGGGGGCACCTTAGTGTGAAATTATTTTTGAGTGGTATTGTAGCAAATCAGAGACGTTGCTATCATTGCTTTAAGGCACGGAAGCTACACTTTGCCCAACCAGCTGTCTCATTTCTTCTCAAAAATCCATGGCAAAGAGCATTACTTCTCTGCTCTTGTGGGGAACAGGTACCACTCTGTGATTTTTTTTGTGTGGGAGGAGGGTGCTACTGCAGTGATTCAGAGCCATTGCTGCTGTGACTTTAAGGAAAAACCATTTCAGAGCTTGGGTATAACAACTGTTTAAGCAGAACTTTTTCAAAACTTACAGCAGAAGGTTGCCACACACTGACACATGTAGCTGGCTGATTGTTTTTGCTGGAAGCTCAGGGGGAGGTGAACTCCACTGAACCCAGTGAGCTGTGCTTTTCTCATCTACCTTACCTCCATTCCCAATCACCCCCCACAAAATGTATTTATTTGCTAAATTGTTCCTCCCAACACTCCTCCCTAAAATTACCCCCTCCAACAGTCAGACAAACCTCCATTGTCCTCCTAAATTTACCCCCGTCAATCAGACTTGCTACCTCACATCCCCTTCCTGTATCCTTTGGAACTCTTCCTATTAACTTGCTATAATCTCTTAAAATTCCCCTGAACATAACAAGATGACTGGTGGGGAGGGGGGGACATGGTTGGCAACACAAACAGGATTAATAAAAGCACAAGTACAAAAATAAGGGAAGAGATGTTGAGATTGTTCAAACTGCTGAACTGAATGATGTTCAGTTTTTTTCTGATTTGACAGATAATTTAATTGTTGATTTGACAGATGTTGTTTTATCGCAAGCACAGATTTGTTTACTTAATAAAAGATAATATTTTGTGCCATCACATGACATACTTATGGAAGTGCTGAGACATTTTACTTGACCATTGAATTTTAAATATTAGTAAGTATCTACAATATTTGCAATCAGGCTGAGATTAGTTTCAAATAAAAAATAAATCCACTTTGAGAGGTCAGTATTACATGAATTAAATCACGACCAATTGAATTTATTTAAAAATGTAGGTTACAATTTGAGTAAATATGATAAACAGGCATACATTAAGTAGTAACAGAGATATCATTATTTGTAAGCCAGACAAATGGGGAGCTACGGTTACTTGGTCAAGAACTGATTATGACAGCAAAGCTTTGAAACAGATCTCAGACTTAGGTTCTAACACAGGCTAATTATTGACCCTATACCTATGTTTAAGCAACAGATTGACTCCTTTTTAGACAGATCATTAGAAAGAGGCACCATAGATTTTTCAATTATGAACAAATTGAGTGTAGGCATTCCTAATCCACAGATATTTTATATGCTTCCTAAGATACACAAATAGATTGTTTCACCTTCCGGGAGACCAACAGTAAGAGGGAGAGGTTCATTGACTGAACCTCTCTCTTTATATTTGGAACATCATCTTAAGCCAGTTTTGCTATGGATTAAACACAGACTTAAAGATACCACTGAATTTGTACATATCTCGGAAAAAAATGAAATGAAACTATTTCTGTGTATATTGGATGTTTCCACAGTCTATACCAGCATTCTCCATTAGGGAGGAATAGATATGGATATATATTTTTTTGGTTTCATCCAAATTATGTCGGCCAAATTTAATGATTTTTGATTGATTTATTAAAATCAATATTACATAAAACAAACAATGTTATTTACAGGTCAAAGAGGCAGCAATGGGTGTAAGAATCGCACCCATATATGAGCTTTTTTGAACTGAAATGGATGACAGAATTGTTATAGCGGATTCATTACAACGTGGAAAAGGTTTTTGGATAATTATTGGTTGTCCTAGGATGGTGGGAAGGAAGATTTACACATTTGTAGGTGATTTTAATTCAAATTCCTTTGGGATTAAGTTTATGCTAAGTTATGATCTGAAGAAAGTAGATTATTTTCAGATGTAAAAATAAAGAAAAATCAAGATAGCCCACTTTCATCTTTTCTATATAAGAAAACATTTAGTAAGAATTCTTTATTAAGGGTGGTAGTTGTCATCCTAGAAATCTTATTAATAACATAACTAAGGCTCAACTGAAAAGGGTAAGAGGATCTGTAGTGAAGAGGTAGATTTTATACTGAGGTAGAGTGTTTAGGTAATTGTTTTTTGAGTCAAGGTTATGGAATAACAACATTAGATCAGGCTAAAGATGGAATTAAAGGAAAACTCCACCTCCTCCTACAGTTTAACTGAACTCCTACATTGCTTTTCTCCCTACTGTATTATTTCAGTATTGTGCAGGTATCAGCAACTTGTTTGTACTTCATAAAACTTTCATTTTCTTGCCTTGGGATCAAAGGAAGGGAAGGACCACCCACTTTTTTAAGTTAACTTCTTACATAATTTGCAGAGGAGATTGTCATGACATACTATAGACACAGAGAAATATGCAGTTTACCCTGCCAGGTACTGCTGAGAGTCTTATAAGGGTAATTAGTACTGCTGATGTCAGGAGCTCAGCAGCTGCTGTAAAAAAGACTGAAATGTGTGAAATTATTTTCTACTGTCTTTGTTGCAGAGAAGCTGAAGATTTACACTGATTCACAGCTGCTTTCAATGTGGCCGTGACCTTCACGGCAAAACAGAGCAATTAGATCAATCAATGGTTCATAGGCAGTTGTCACCTCTTTTGACAAAAGCAGCATCACAGTATTGAAATGCTAAGCTATAAACTTTAAATGTTTAGTGTTTATACTACTTTGCATTTTAAGATGACTTAAATGTAGCAGCAAAGATGTCTGAAATTTAGAGAAAACTCAGAAATACTTTTTATTGTAAAGTCTGAAAGCATTTACAATTTTCATGCCTTTCCACCACAATGGGACAGAACTCCACAAATCAGGACTTCTCTGCAGGAAGTGATACAGGTGGCAACCCTATCAACTAGGTGCACTGATATAAGTTTATAAGTGCATCTTCCATTGACTTTGAGTTATTCCTTCCACAAATGGAGTACATAAGGATTTTGTAATCCACAAAAGAAATCTAACAATTGACAGCAACCATGATACACAGTTGAATTTACTTTAGCTTACATGTGCTAAGTACCTTTTCATTAAACCATTAGGAAAGGGAAATCTGAAGTACTTTAACTATCTATCTATAGAAAAACATAAATGAATGAAAATAAATAATCTTTGCACTGCTGTCACTGGCTAACATAATTACTTTCAAATCCTTTGCTTTCCAGTAGCATCTGTCACTTACACATGAAACTTCAAGGATCCCTCAGAGCAATGACAGCTTTGACACCTGAGGGAAAAGTGTGTGGTGTGTGGGGAGGGGATGATCAATTCATCTTGGACTACAAAAAAATACTTTAAACAAAGGCCTGCAATTTAGCTACTTTTTTGCTTGCTGCTATATAACTCCTTAGTATATTGTAAAACAAGCTCTGAGACACACACACATATGAGGGACATTTAAGAAATAAAAGACACAGTTTTATTACAAACAGTATATAAGATGACAGTGACTGACACTAATCCCATTATACGTCAATGGCATCAGAATACACCACTACTTCCTTGTGTCTAGCATGACTCATATTAAGCAGACCTGAAATGGGTTAAGGGATAGAGAAAGGTATGAAGAAAACAAGATCATGTTGCTATGTCAAGCTCCTTTGGCAGCTATTTTGCAGAAAACATATTAAAATTCTATAAGAAGCAGTCAGAGTGATTTTGGTTTATTAAAATACACAGAAAACAAAGGCAGAGTGAAAAATTAGATTTTTATTTCTAAGGTGGAGTTTTCCTTAAAACATATAGATTTGTTTATAAACAAGGGAATTGTGTCTATCTGTAGGTATGTCATTGTCCCCATTTACTCAGCCCTAATTAGGCTAAACACTGAGTATAATGTCTGAACACATGCAACAGCTGGAAAGCCCACAAAGATACCTTACTATAATGATACAAGGCGTAAACAAGAAGTCCTACATGGAGTGACTCAGAGCCCTGTCACTATAATCTGCATCATACAGAATGCTAAGTGGTGACCTGTGTCTGGTATACAGGGCATCCTCAGACCAAATACTGATTGACATACTACACATCAGCAAGTCATATGGCATCAGAAATATTCCCAGTCTAGTAGTAAAACCTTTTCTGCAACATCAAGAGAACAGTCTGAAGGAAGGGTATATCTCGCAGCGGATACCTATGCTCTGGAAGAGACTCACCATCCACACAAAAGAAAGATTATCTCCGTCTGTATTCAAGCACAACTTGAATTTATGGATGGGTAATAGAAAATGTATCCCAAGATTGGCCTCCGTACTGCTAATGAGCAGATGCAGCTCATAAATGCTTTATCCCATGCACAAATCCCCTCAAATTCAATAAAACAAAAGAAGTTATTATTGACTTCAGAAAAAGCTCTGCCATGCATCTGCCCCTCAAGATTAACAGTGAAGAAGTGGAGAGAGGCCAAACTACAAAGTTCCTGGAGGTAGATATATTAGATGATCTTTCTTGAAGTATAAACACAGGCCAGCTAATTAAAAAAGCCCACCAGCATCTACACTTCCTATGAAGGCTTAGAAAAGCAAAGCTCTCTATGAATGCTCCAAATACCTTCTACAGAGGAGCCATCGAGACCATTATCACCAGCAACTGCACTGTATGGTTCAGTAACAGCACAATGGCCGAAAGGAAGACGCTGCAAAGAATAATAAGAACAGCAGAAAAGATTGTGTCTTCCTACCTTACAGGAGCTCTTTGAAATGAGATGTAAAAAGAGGCCTGCAAAATACTGAGTGAAACTTCTCTTCCAGTGTGTGTTTGGTTCACTAAACGTGCATCTGGTAGAAGGTTACAGAGTATCCGCTGCAGTACCTCCAGATTCATGAATAGTTAGACATCCACTCAAATGAAGCACTACAGAAAGCATCTTTGTTACAATTGCCCCAACATGTTGGACAAAATTGCCAGGTAGCAGAAGTCAGTAAGCAACTGGCAAGACTTTAAAAGGCAGCTTAAAAACATCTTATTGATGAAAATGAATGCGATACATAAGAAATTCAGGTTAGACTTTTAAGGGGTTCATCTTTCAGCACATCAGCATAGTCATATCCAGCTATAAAGCCGACACAGAGAATTGTAGGTTTTGTAAAACAGAATTGGAAACAGTTGCACACCTCATTGCTGGTTGTGACATATTAATGGCAGAAGGACTGTATACTGAAAAGCATAATAATGTGGCAAGACTGTTGCACTGGGGATTGTGTAAACATTATGGTATCGAAGTGGCTGAAAAACACTGGAAACATGAGCCACAAAGCATCATAGAAAACGATGAAGTCTAGATCATATGGGATCATCCATTACCAACAGTTCAAAAGATAGATGCTAGAAAACCAGATATAGTGGTCCAAGAAAAGAAGACAAAAGTAGCATTGATTACTGAAATTGCCACACACAGTGACTACAGTGTCCAGCATACAGACAGACACAAAGTCATAAAATATCAGTATTTGCAAGCAGAAGTGAGAGTAATGTGGAAGAAAGATACCCAGATAGTTCTAATAGTAGTAGGAGCAATGGGTCTTATAAAAACTAGTCTACAATCATATTTAGATATGCTATCAATACATGTAACTCTGTACGAATTGCAGATGGTGTCATTACTTGGCACACTGCTGGTGCTATGAAGAGCACTTTTGGCTGACATCAACGAGTGAAACAATACTAATTTCATGAACTTTAATCATGCTTTAACCTATTTATTTATTTAAATAAATATGAAATAAATACTGTCCGTTTGAAACGCTTCCCCTATAATTCACATGGTTTTTAGTAGCTTTTTGGTGCTACTTTAACGTTGACATTGTACTTAATAGCGGACATCCTGCCTTATCACTCCCCCACCTTCACATTTGCTATTTATTTATTTATTTACATTTGATAACCAGGTAGTGTCTAGCTGACAAAAAGCCCATTTTCAGGAAAGACCCGGGGAGAAAAGCTTCCAAAAGAAGTTACAATATTTAAACAGCATACGAGAAGGTTACAAAAAATTAAAATATAGGATTTTGTAGCACAATAGACTAGATAGCAAGACAAAAGTATAAGCAAAGTTAAAAACAGTAAAAGAGTTCAAAATGTTTAAATCATCAATCGCATTTTAAAATAACCAAAGACAGAATAAGCACAAGTTGCATTACAGTAAAAGACTAAAACATCTCAATTTTTTGTGTTTTATTATTAGGCCAAAGAGAGTAGTATTGCTATAAGCTGGCTAGGAGTGGAAAGTAATCTTAAAGTGGAGATGGGGGAGCAGAGTGGAATTGTAATTAGGAATGGGGTCCATTCCCGTCATGGTATTAGAAACCCAAAAGATTTGGAGAAATTAAAAAGGAAGAGGCTACTATCTGTAAATCCTGAAAATAATGAATGATAAATTAGGGATAACAGCACATCACCTTACATTAATACTATATTTTCGTGTATATGTTGACAACCAAAGAATACCAAGAATGGCAACGTCTAATCACTCCATATAAATGCACTACCCAAATTAAGTAGATAAAGTAGTGTGCTTACACAGTACACTTTGTGAACATGTTGTAGTAGCCTTTTGGTATTCATGAACAGCCCTAACACAGTGCTGCATGGTGCTCTTGCATGAAGATGTGCAGCACTACGTAGGGCTGGCTCTGCAGCTGTGCTGAATACTAATGAAGCTGTCTGGGGGCATATGCTAATTAGCCATGTGCTCTATTCCCAAAAGCTGCCACCTGGAAGGCATATACACACCAAGCGATTCATGCAATCACTAGGCCATATAGATCAACACTGACAGCTCCTCCACATCATGGCAGTGAACACAAAGGAAAGGCCATGTCCATCTACCTAACATGACCAAGTACAGAGGTTGGGGGTGGTGGGAGGTAGCAGAAACATTAGACATCAAGGATTATTCTACACTTAAGTGCCATAATGGTACCAGACATCAGTATGGGGTTGGTTGTGGTGGGAATACTAGACACCAAGCATTCTTCAAGTGCGCCATAATGGCACTTACGCTAATATAGAGACTGGAGGAGAACACTAGACAGCAGGGATTCTACACATGTGGCATAACAGTATTTAGGCACTATGGGGTCAGCTGGGGGACACCATAGACTAAGATAACTATAATTGTGCCAAAAAAACTATTTCAGGGTTTGAAAGGGTGGGGAGAACCATGGAGGGCCACACATGTCAGGAGTATGGACAAAATTGTGTATGTAAGTCTGTGGTTGAATATGTACTTGTGTGTGGGAGAGGGAATGTTGGGGAGTTGCCAATTCCTATATGAGAAGCAATTTACTACCACACAGTGCACATCAGCAATCATCTGTACATTGTGGTAGTAACTGCACTTTAGAGCCAGTAATGAAGTCTTTCCTCATCGCAGCTAACATGTCTCTTGCAAAATAGCACATCGTAGGACCAGGGTATGGCTCGCTCTACGTACTTTAATGAATTCCCAGGTATATGTTCTATGTTGTATATCAATATCTGTTTTTAATTGCTGCAAACAAATTCAATGACGTAATTGTTTTTTCTGTAATTATCTTGCCTCTATGACCCAGGTCATGGCTGATCATTAACAAATGTAACTCAAATAATGAAAAAGTAGAAATAAAAAGGAAAATTTCTTGCTATTGCCAAGCAGGGTCACAATAGCCAACAAGACTGTGAATTAACAGCATTTTTCATCAATATTTGCTCATATGTAGTATCAGCACACTATCTCTATTTAAAATAGTCCATCTACAACACATGAAACTTAGTAAAACCACACTTTCTTGATGTACAATATGGCATGGAATTAGAAACATGCTGTATGTGCCTGTTAATGTTACAGACTATTGAAGGCAGAGCAGCTATCTACACCATATTTCACATGTCACACACTGTGGTTACACTGTTTTCACTATTCTGAACCACACTTCACATGCTACACACTGTGGTTACACTGCTCCCAATATTCTACACCAAAATTCACATACCACACACTGTTACACTGTTCCCACTACTCTACACCATACTTCACATGCCACCCACTGTCATTACACTATTCCCACTATATTACACCATACTTCACATGCTACACACTGTCACTACACTCTTCCCACTATTCTACACCATACTTCACATGCCACACACTGTGGTTACACTGTTCCTACTGCTCTACACCATATTTCACATGCCACACACTGTGGTTACAGTGTTTACACTCCTCTACACCATACTTTACATGCCATGCACTGTGGTTACACTGTTTCCACTGCTCTACACCATATTTCAAATGCCGCACACTGTGGTTACAGTGTTCCCACTCCTCTGCACCATACTTCACATGGCACACACTGTGGTTATACTGTTTCCACTGCTATACACCATATTTCACATGCCTCACACTGTGGTTACAGTGTTCCCACTCCTTTACACCATACTTCACATGGTATGCACTGTGGTCATACTGTTTCCACTGCTCTACACCATATTTCACATGTCCACACTGTGGTTACAGTGTTTCCACTACTCTACACCATACTTCACATGACACACACTGTGGTTACATTATTCCCACTGCTCTACACCATATTTCACATGCCATACACTGTGGTTACAATGTTCCCACTATTCTACACCATACCTCACATGCCACACACTGTGGTTACACTGTTCCCACTACTCTACACTATACTTCACATGCCACACACTATGGTTGCAGTGTTCCCACTACTCTATGCCATACTTCAAATGCCACACACTGTGGTTGTACTTTCCCCACTACTCTGCACTATACACTCATATTGTAAATCAGTGGCATTTTATGCTAGTAGGCCTCCATGGCCTACTATGCTATAGGCAACATTAAACAGGTGACATTTGACCACAGGGGATACTCACTTGGTGAAGGATGTTTCTATGGACTAATAAAGATTTCATTACAGTGTGGGGTCCATGTGATTCATTGGGAATATAAGTATCTCTGTGGACAGTGTATTCCATGTGTGAATAGCTTGTTGGTGTCTTCATTATTATTCTTAAGGGATACCTTGCAATGCTATGTTGATCAAGTCAGCTGTTTGCAATGACCTTGGACACATTATTTTAGCTTGCTACAGCATATTATATATGGAGTATATTTGGGTCTACTTCAGTAGACCGAAAGACCACATTACCGTCAGTTAATATAACGAGCCCACATGAAAGAACGTGCAGAACATCGAAGTTTCACATGAGCGATGAGCCATTTGATCGCCAGTTCACTTCTGTGCAGCAGTGGAACAGCACATGTGTGGAAGTCTTCCTTGTCAGTGCAAACAGCAGGTTAGGAGTTCACAGTCAGATCTGCTACAGTAAGGATAGGAAAATCTGCCCTTTCCTCACTGTAGTGTGATCCTGGAGTTAGTATATATAATTAGCAGGAGGGGGGGGGCACAGCCCCCCCCCACAAAACTAGGAATGGATTAACTGTACTTAGTGTAATTTTATTTGTTAATGGTAGGTGTTGTGTATGTGCTTTTGTTACACTGGATGTTTGGGGTATGTTAATTTGGTGAATCATGGCGGTGTAGGGACTTCAGGTTTCAGTAGCTGTTTTAAAGTTGTAGCTGTATTTTAGTTTGTTTTGTTTGTGTGAGAATGTAGTAGGCAAGGTTTTTATTTTAGTTTATTTTGAGACAAATGAGAGTAAATGGTTTAGTGGAGGTTGTGGGGAGTGTTTTTGTGATTATTGAGGGCGTTTGGAATGTTTTGTGGTAGTATGTTATTGCGCTGTGTTTGGGATACTTGTATGTGTGTGTTGGTGTTGTGGCAGTCGGGTTTCTGTCATTTCGGTGTTGTGTGGAATCGTTGTTTAAGGCTCGGTGTTGTAAATGTCAGTAATGCGGTATTTTGGTCTACTGAAGTAGACCCGCATATTTATATTGTTGCATGGGTGTAATAAGGACAGCAGGTGGAGACAGCCCATGCAATGAATTGATTAGTATCTGTACTGCATGAACCTCTAGGTTGTCTTTGGAGGAGAGTAGGAACAGGGTCACATTTTTATGTAAGTCTATTATGTTCTACTTTTATGCCAGAGGCACCTTTGTAGGAGCTTTTGTCCACCAGAATGCATTATTAGGGCATACTGATCTGTAGCATAAGTATTCTCCTTGTCTCTGCTGCCACTGTAGCTTGTTATTTTACAATTATGTATATGTATCATTATAGTATTTTCTAGACTGCTTTTCCAGGGTTTACTTACTCTTGTGGTCTGACTTCAACGTTTGTGAATCACATATAATGTAGCTGATGCTGCATATGCATGTGATGTTCTCTTTTGGGCACAGGATGGTTTACTGAATCACAAAACATCACCAATTGCTGGAACATGACTGCATATTTAGTGTAGCCTCCTGTACATTGAGTAAATTGTTCCTGGATATGCTCCACTATCTGCTCGTCTTCAGCTATCACTGTTCTAGATGATTCTTTACATAGCTTCTGTATGGCTTATACTACTCTTCTCCTAACCCTTGTACCATCTCCATTTCTGCTTGCTTCCCCAAAAACTGCTGTTGTTGTCTAAGCATATATTTCTAAACACTTGATGTCAGATATTAGCAGACTGTACATCTATCACTGATCTTGCAGTATATTTGTCATTTCTTAAAAGAGCATCTTCCCAAACATTTTGAGACTAAAAGCACATTAAATTGAGCTACTGACAAGTAGCTCAGATAGACAATGTAACTTACAAGCCAAACTTCTATTGCTTTGTGATTAATAAGAGTTTAGTATGTGTGGAGGTAGTGAATGTGGGGGTCTGTAAAATACTTTTACAGTTATTTTCTACTTGGAGAACACTGTAGTGCTTAAACTAAAGTGAGAAAGCAGAAAGCACTTCAAGCTCATTTGACAGTCAGAGATATACTTTCTTTCTGGCAGGCACTTTTTTGTACATTTAAATGCTCTTCTCTGTTCTTTTTTGACATTTCATTTAAAAAGAAATGCCAGTAGAATTGTGCTTTTAACTTGATTTTTATTTTTCAAGTTCTTTCTGAAGACCTTAAGTCAAAACATCAATGGTTACCCTTTATTATCTTCTTTCAAAGTGTATTCATAACCCATTTGGTTTTGTTATATTTCCTGGTGACATTTTTCATTTAGGCAATTTAAAGTTAAGTACAAAGCTAAAGACACATCAGGTTTTCCATCATAACCCCATATACAGCAAGTCAGTGCAGGAGTATAAGGAAGCTTGCATACAACATGAAAGGCATGGATACAAAATGTGGCTTGCTATGAACGATTCTAGAAGTGGTCCACAGATTGCTTTTTTACAAATAAGAGTCCCTGTACCACATTTCTTATTGCTTCATTGAGTTCAGGTAACCATGAAGAGCCACGGATTTCAAAGGTGACTGTTTAGGGGTGACTTTGAAATACAAAGTCATTTAATAAGTTGTTCAATGTGCTGTGCAGTATTTGTATAATGGTAAATGTAGTCCAACTCAGTTGCCCAGCTTTGCAGTCTTTCTTTTGTAGGCAGAAGCATAAACGTATGGATAATCTTAGCAAATTACGAATGCTTTACCTTCTAATTTTCTGACTGAAGTTGCTTAACACAAAAATTGAGAGACCCTTAAGCTCTTCTAAGCATTTTTTATTACTCTGATACTTTTTATCTTGTTTATGCTTCTGAGTGCATAAATGTTTCCACCACAACACCTCTTCCCATCATTTATTCCAATATGAGTATCACTAAAGTTCATTGGGTTTGAAATCTACATCCTGTTTTTGTTTTCCACAGGGAGTATTGATCTGTCTTCTATTTATAGTGCAGTAAACTTCTATTCAACTCGTGAATCACTAAGACAAGCTGTCTTTTTGTTGGTTGTTGTTTTTGTTAATGAATTATAGATGAAATAAGTATTTATGTATTTTAGTATGATCTATTAGTAATTACTATATTATGGCTATAAATGGAACCAGGATTTAGCTCAATACACAGGAAGGGAAATAATGAATCAACCTTAAAGTAATTTAAGTAAGGCACTACATGTTGTAGACCTCTCAGCACTGCTTGTTATTCAATCTATAATTAAAGTCTGCATGAAATATTTGTACTCTATGTAACTAAACTTACAGAAGTGAAAATCAGCCTAGCTATGGGCAGTAACACCATTCAAAAATGCTGGTTAAGTTGTTGATTTGGAAATATAATGAGTTTTAAGTATATAAACACTGTACATTAGAAGGATGTAATATGAGCCATGTTATGTTTGATATGTTGTGTAAATGATTTTCCTAAACACATTTAGTTATACAGTATTTGGTGGTTCTTATAAGAATACATTTTGAATGCACTATGTGATGAATGAAGTGAAACAAAGCCATTTTGAGAGACTACCGTCGGTCTTTAGAAGGAACTTAATAGAAACCCAATGAATGAGCAATCATATGCTACCATTCCAGTGCTAAGATTAAGGGGGTGCCATGTGGGCCAAAATACTCCCACAAAGCCCCATATTGCCCATTCTCTGGTCTACTTATGATAGTATATTGGGAACCCCTTTAGGGACACCTGTGAATGGAATTGGTGGTGGCTGGTGTGGTAACACAGCAAGTTCTTTTACAGAATGAAAGTAATCACAAAGTATATATAGCACCTTTCTTTTTCTGCCATCTCACCATTTTTTTGCCTTGTAGATGCACTCCAATGGCATTTGAGTAGGCGATGTCAGTAGAATGACATGTATATGTGCAGATAGACTATGTGATATATTTGCCACTCCTTGTTCTACATCAATTTCCTCAGCTCTCTCTCCCTTGGAAGGAGAGATATTTCCTAGAACAACTCATTTCTCCCTATCAGCCTGAACCTTTGGATGAGTTGGGTGCTTTAGCCAAAGTAGGTTAACAACATCAGTGTTAGAAGTTGCATTTTTCACAACAGGAACAGCTATAATACATCGTGTGAAAAAAAATGCTACTCTAACCATGATGCCTCAGTTAAAGAAGAAAATAATTTCACCCTGTAGGTAATAGAGTCTTTCAAATGAGTTCACAACTTCTGCTTTGAGAGTTATGTGTAGGTCAATATGTTTTGTGTTTATAATACTACCCAGAATGCAAACCAACAGTCCAATTAACTAGAATCTCAATGTATTACTAAATCCCCAAATGCTGGATTTCTGTGGTGATTTATACCTTCTGTAATCTAGCAGCACATAAAGCATGATGTGCAATGCAGCTGCAGGGAGGAAGACCAGATGCTGCTAGCGCTGTCCCTCTAACATTATCCACCAATGAAAATCAGCTTAAAATTCTTGGCTTGAGAGGGGCCACTGGGTGACTGAGATTGCACTACCTTGCTGTATGCTATAATATTACAGCATGTAGATGACCCAACACTATGTGGCATTTCCAGCTATGAAATGGGTGTTAATTACGGATGCACTCTCCAAAATGAACATAAGCACATTCAAATGATTAAATCCTCTCAGTGGAGAAGTGGAAATGCAACTTTATTTCAGATTCCAGGACACAGTGAAAAAAGACCAAACACCAGTTTTGATACACTATTCCATCTTCTTCAGTAAAAATCTATCCACATTCTTGCATTGGCCTCATTTATAGTCAAACTCAAATCATGTGACAATGGTATAGCAATCCACAAACATTAATAAATCAGCATCACTTATTATATAAATAATGTATATGTCTATAAAAACATTAAACAATAATAATAATAACCATGGAAGCCTAGCCCACAAAAGTGCCACTAAACTAACAATCTACTTAAATTCATCACTACTCAAAATTTCTTGCCATCCATGACAAGTGGTATCATTGAATTTAATAATGTCAATGCCATTAAAGGTAAAATAAGCTCCCAGATGTTTCAGACTATATTTATACCACGCATTAGTATCTTTCTTACATTTGGTATCACTAAGGTGTTCAGAAATGAAGCTTTTGAATTCTCTACAGGTTTTTCCTTCATAGAAAGCAGAACATGTGTACGTCACCAAATATATTATCCACTCACTGTAACAAGAAATCAAATGAAAATTCTTGAAAATTTTAGAAGTGTTTGTTGAAGGGAAATTTTGATTCTGGATGACAAATTTACAATTGGAAACTTATACATGGTGATCCTTATGATGTACATCCTAGCAGCATACTTTGCATCATGTGTTGTTGGAACTAATTTTTTATAGTCAGCAAGATATTGTGATAATACTTTATCTGTTTTAAATGAAAATCAATATCTTTCTGGAATCAGACCCACACTGTTGTGGTCAGATAAAAATTTCCCAAAATGTATTAATTACTGATATGAACCCAGAAGTATGAGAACCATAGACAGCAACAGAACACATAGAGTTATCCTGTTCATTATGGGGTTTATATTTTAAAAGATGGCCTCTATTCTTAAAATCTGCCTGTTTTTTTGTTTTGATTGAAGAATACTATATGTGTTATAACCCCATTGTTTGAACCTATGCATTACATTCATGGAATGTTCCTTATAATCACTATCAGATGAACAAATGCATCTTATTCTAAAAAACATGATTTCAGAATATTAGAAATAATATGGGGTGGATATTAACTAGAACCACAGAGCAAAAAATTGATATGGAAGGGTTTCCTATATAAATTAGTGCCCAGTGAACCATCATCCATTTTGAGACCTGTACACTGGGATGCAAAACTACATTCTCCAACTACATATTCTGAAGACAAGCATAGTAGTACAACCACACCCACCCAAACATAAAATAGGGGTGACACCAACATTCAACCAATGAGTGTGAAACTCACATACCTGATCATCTTATTAGACTAATATGCTAATGAAGGCTGCTTTGCAGGCATGCCAAGTATGCTGAAATGCTCATGAATCACCATTGGTCATGTTTAGGGAGTGTCAGTGGATAAGCCACAAAATGTCTTCTTGTCTATATTTAAGTATGATAATCTTGCATTTTCAGTTGTCAAGCCTACTATTGTTTTTGTATGACTTTTTAGCTGGTATGATTTCTTTCTTCTGTACAAGGAGGGGAAAGCTTTATGAGCTCCTGTAAAATCTAATGTCACTGCAATAATTATAGCTTCAGTACCTTTTCTCCCAGGGCTTTTTCAGGTGAGATTTTCTAGATGGGTACCTGATCTTCAGTCCATATATTAATGAAACACTATGAGCCATTTCAATATTGTGCTGCGAATGAATGTAAACTGTGAAAATGAGAGCAAACGTGTGTGTGTGTGTGTGTGTGTGTGGGGGGGGGGGGAACTAAACTTGGATAACAAAATGGGAGAAGCATGAAAAAGGGGGGATTTTAAGTTATTGCAGACATTTCAGCAGAGTAGAAAAGCTTATTAAAATAGTGATAAACTTGTCTACTGGCATCTTTCTCTGCCACTAGGGGCCCAACTTTGATTAGCTGCCTGAGTATCACACAAATGGCTTAGGGAGAAAAGAGAGAGGAATAACACCTCCTGTAATGTAACTGTGCAAACATAGTTTTGGTTGGTGGACAGTGGTACAGGCAGGGCCAAGCTCACTTTGGAGGCTTCCTTTGATACCGGTCCCCTCTGCTATGTAACTGCTGACCACAGTACAGTGCATAGCACCAAGTCTAGCATACAGGACTGTGCCAAATGAAGCCTTTCTCTGAATCACTGTTAGAAATGCTGAGCTAAGCTATGCATACTCTGACACTTCATTGCCATAATTCACAGAAATATATATATATATATATATATATATATATATATATGTATATAGTGTGTGTGTGTGTGTGTGTGTGTGTGTGTGTGTGTGTGTGTGTGTCAGGAAGGGTGTTCTGCAAAGTAGACTCCTTGGTAGCAAAGCCACATCTGGCACAGCTAACTCCTGGTGAGAATAAGCCCTTTTCCTGGTACTTCTATATTTTGATCATCATGTGTAAATCATATTAGTCCATGGTTCATATTAATACCTTCTGTCTTACTAACCATCCCAAGAATTATTTAAATAAATCTGGTTCTAGCACGCACTTCTTTTGAATGCAGTATTAGTAAAATTATTTTTCTCTCGGCTCTACTAGAGTGTTTGTAACCTCCAGTGGCAAACATAATTTGCATTTAATGCTTGTTTAGAATCTACTCATCGTTGTACTGATCTTTGCCAGAGGGGATTACTTATTTTGTTCTAAAGTGTCAAAAGTGGTACTCCAGTCTGTGGCTGTCCTTCCAGTAATTATTTTATGGGTTTCACAGCTGACCTCATCTTCCCACAACTTTCTAACCACATAATTAATTATATTTTCCCTCTTGCATGGTAGCATACAGTTTTCATCAAGCACGTGCTAGGGGATTATAAATGTTGTTATTGTTGTCTGTAAGAAGGCCCTCATTTAAGGATTATCAAACCTATATTGTTGGCAAACTGCAATAAGGCATAACTCCCGGGTCTATATTAGAACATCGATCATTTAACAGTTCGAACCACTAAAAGTCGACCTTTAATGATCGAACTGTTAAAATATTGAATGTTTGTAAAAAAAAATAAAAACAAAACAAAACAAAAAAAACTAAAGAGTGTAGCCAGGGGGGGCAAGCCCCCCTGCGCCACCACACCCCCCACTACTAAAATATACCAACTCCGAGACCGCACTACATTGCAGTAAATGGAAATTTCCCCTTACAGAGATTTCCGTTTACCCACTCGATGTTCTGCACTTTCGCTATTCTTGGGTTGACAATGTCAGATTCAACACTGTCGACTTTCAAGAATTGAATCTAGACCCTAACTCCCACATATAGTTCATGTCTATTTCTTAATAGTATAAAATAAATAGATATCTCATCTGTACTGTACTTGTACTGTGCATCAAAGATTTCATTTAATTTCTCCTCCCCATATGCCTGAACACTTGCAGGAGGAAGAGTTACTGATCAGCCAAAGACACACCATGCTGCTCAGATTGTGTTGCAAGATAAACTAACACTCTAGTTTTAGAGTTAACAATTAAAACTCAGAACAAAGTAGTTCACAAAAGAAAGGACGGAATATACACCCTGTTGTTGGGTAGGGCAGAGAATAAAATTTTTGAAAAAGTTTCTAACAGGAAGTTGGTAGTCACTGAGGAGTATGGAAAGGCGATGAGCTTGACTTATTCAGTGGACAGTTATTCCATTATGGAGGTGATCAAGAGACAGTGAAATATTTTAAGTTGAATAATCTTACCCCTAGGGTAGTTGAAAAACCCGGAATTGTATTCAAAAAAGGAAGAAATTTGAAAGACCAAATAGAAGGATGGAAAGTTAATTCAAGTGCCACAAAGGCAAGGAGACGGCTCTCCAAATATAGTAGATGTAATCAGTGTGCCTCTACAAAAGAAGGTTGTGAGGTGATCATTTATGTAATGGCCTCTTTTATTATAACTGGTTACTTTAACTGTGAAGCCAAATGCGTGATTTATCTTGCTACATACAAGGACTGCCCCACATTTTATACTAGTAAAACTGAAAGAACTTTTAAAGAAATAATATACAAGCATAGCTATTATATTAAAAGGCAAAATCTAAATAATGCATTATTTAAGCATATTTACTTGTATTCTGATCACAGCTTTTTATTTCAGATCTTAGAGAAAGTAACTTTAAATCTCAGAGGGGGAGCATGGAGTGAGTGGATAGAAATCAGATAACTGTTTTGGCAATGAAAAACTAATGCTGAAACTCTCCCGGGTTAAATTAATTTTTTGTTTGACTTGTGTATTAAAAATGAAGTCAGTTGTGGTTTAAGATCAAAATAATTTTAAAACTGTACATTCTTTACACATTTTCATGCCTTGATTTTATACGTTTATTGTTAATAATATTTTATTGTGCATGTTACAGCAATTAAGTACTTGTACTTTGTGGCTATAATACACTGTGTGCTGATTTTCTGTGCTAGTCTTTAAAAGTCCTGTCACTTTAAATATTTTTAGTCTTGGTTTAAACGATGTAATAAATCACATGGTTAAATAAAGGTTTTGGAATTAATAAGCCCTGTTTCATATAAGGGATGAAAGCACTTAACAGTGAATTTATTTTGTGTGTTTTTCATTAAATTAAGCATGGAATGGTGCAGTTTTTGCCCATGGCTATTTTACACAAGAGTGGTGTGTTACAGTTCCCTGGAGTGTTTTTTATGTGTTTAGCAGTATTTGGAGGTGAAATTTAATGCATGCATGGTTCTATTATGGTCCCATTTCAGTCATGGCCCAGGTCAAAAAGAACAAAAATATATTATGTGAATATAAGAACATCTGTTTTACCTGCTCCCTTTTGTTTCTTTTGTTTTCTGTTTTATGAAATCTGCTTGGCCTGGTGTTTTTGTTCTATGTGAGAGATGGACAGTTACATTTTATAGGTTGCACATTTCACACTTTTTTTCATTGGTTAAATTGTCTCTTGAGAGATGCTTAAATACACAGTAAAATTTTGAGACTTTGTCTGAAAAGATTTCAAGCCTTCATAAACTAAAGCACTGCTGGTGATTCCCTGCTGGGCATTGAAAGTAAACCTATAGTCTTTGTCTGTAACTGATAGAGCTACTTTCTATTTTACCTGCTCCATTTTATTTTCTGTTTTAAGAAATCTGCTTGACCTGGTATTTTTGCTCTATATGAGAGATAGACACTTAAATTATCTAGGCTGCACATTTCACATGTTTTTTTTATTGGTTAAATTGTCTCTTGAGTGATACTTAAATACACAATGACATTCTGGGCCTTTGTGTTTATCTGAAAAGATTCTAAGCCTGCAGAAAATAAAGCACTGCAGATGATTCCCTGCTGGATTAAGAAAGTTAGCCTATATTTTCTGTCTGTGACTGATAGAGCTGTTTTCTGTTTTACCTGCTCCATTTTGTTTACTGTTTTAAGAAATCTGCTTGGCCTGCTGGTTTAGTTCTATGTGAGAGATAGAACACTTATCTAGGCTGCACATTTCACATGTTTTTTCATTGGTTAAATTGTCTCTTCGGTGATACTTAAATGCACAGTGACATTCTGGGCCTTTGTCTTTGTCTGAAAAGATTTCACATCTGCATAAACTAAACTAAAACTAAAGCCCAATCTGCATATAGTATTTGGGGCTCAGGACTAAGCCATGGACACTGGATCTATATGTCCGAAAATATGCCCACTAAATCACTGGACTACTTAGCATGCTAGAGCTTAACTGGCTTAACTAACATACTACAAATGAAGTGCATGGCATTGGGTGAGGAGGTACTTCTCTTTCAAGTCTCTATCTTGTTGTGAAAGGATAGAGAGAGGAGTTTTGGTCCATAGTGATCTACACTGCAGAAAACTGCCAGTTCTTCAGTTATCAGTCACCTACCAATTTCCAGACTGAAGGATCCTCTTCAGTACAGAGCTATATTAACTGCACAAACTTTTATATACATCATAGTAAACATTGTGTCAGTGCCTCCGATGCAACTTTAGAAATAATACATTTATAGTCACTCATTAAACAACCAATTCTCATTTAATACATTGAACAGACCCAGTGCATTCCATGCAAATGCACAGGTTCATTTTATTATACTAAGGAAAGTTGATAGACCTGTGAAGCATGGTGAGTATGAATAATATTTATTAACACTGGATGACTTCTGGATTTTTAAACTGGCTGTATTTAAGAACCAAGCTTAAATGAACTAGCTGTTGTTAGATGTGGTGTATATAAGTAATTCTACATTTCTCCACTAGATGACAATAGTGCCATCATGTTGATTTTGCAAAGCTTTTACTGCACGAGATAATATGCTTTTTAAGTTGAATGTTTTGATCTTCAGAGAGTGGGAAGCTTTCATGTTTCTGTTTTATGTATGAATTTAGTTATTATGCATTTTTGGAATATGACATTTCTGCTACAAGTCCACCAGACAACAAAGCAATTATTTTAAAAGTGAGAATTTCAAACCTGCACTTTGGTGATGGTTTTCAGTCCGCTTTCTGTTCCAGAGAATGACTGAAACATTAGCTTTGCTAGTGTTGTCTGTTGTATACAAACTACACTATACCACCTTTGTATTAGTCAGTATAGTGAAAGCTTAGGTATTCAGAAAATATATACTTTTCTCCTTTAAATGATCTGTAACATTCAGTGTTACAAGTATCCATAATACAATTTTCTGTTGTTTTATATTATTGTGTAAAGCCACTGTCAGGAAAAAGTATGCAAGATAAATAAAATGATTTTAGCTACACTGAATGCTTAAGATGATTGCCTTTATGGAGTAGACTTTTAAACTTCATTTTATGGCCACCAACAGTGACTGGGTAGGACAAGATAAATAAGCTCTTATATATGCAGTGTGAGAATGCCCATGTTTATTCCATCATCAAGGAACAGAAAAGTGATATGCTACAGGTTTGGATGCCCAGGAGTAGTAAGTGGCTTTCAACAATTTCTTTGTAAAATATGATAATGGCCTCCTTTGCGGTGTCAGTGTTACATCCTTAAGTGTTGTTCTACAGTAAAGCATACCTATGTTTCAGACTCCAGCTAATATGATTGGATATTTAAAAGTACCTTATTAATATACAAATCTGAAGTCTAAATACAATATATAAATCTAAAGAGTACACTGTCTAGTGAGCTTTATGCTTGAAACAAGAAGGAGAATGTGGGTAGCATATTTCTGTCATTCACTTGGTGCTGAAAACTCCTAATAATATACCGGTAGATTTGAAACTACAGACAATATTTATGGTGAGATGAAGCTGGATATTGTAGATATCACAAATTTAATTCTACATAAGAACTGTGCACCATTCTCTCTCTGCTAGTAATTTTACTGTATGCCTTTATGTATTGCTTTCTTGTTGATGACTCCGTTTTGTTTGTATACTCGCCTTTACTAATTTAATATTTTATATATGAAATTATATGACCGTGTCATAAAAGAAAAGGAAAATAAAAGCATTGATTGGTTGAAGGATCTCTTATCCATAAATTTCATTACTCCAGATAAATTAATAGTAATTACAATTTGAAAAAAAATGTTGTAACCACAAAATAAAAAGAAAATCAGTCCTTTGTTTTAATTTATTATCAGAATAGTACAGTAAATAAACACAGTTTGGATGACATATGAATTAAAATAAAATGTAACACATG